>NC_022009.1:121623107-121623622 GCF_000317375.1 Microtus ochrogaster | reverse complement strand
GTGGAGGTACAGAGAGAGCAAGCAGAAGAGTGATCTGTAGATGTACAAAGAAGGCAGCTGTGGAGAGAAAGAGGAGGGGAAGATGAAGACTCATGCGAGAAGTGTGAGAGTGAATGAGTGTGAGACTTGGCATGTGTGTAAAGAGAGATATACAGATATGTAGCAGTATGTAAAGAGACGTTGTAGCAGAATATAGAAAGATGTAACTGTGCAGGGGATTGATGAATGTAGCTATATATAAAGAGATATAACTGCAGAGAGATTGTCAAGTAAGAGAGAAAATTTAAGTTGAAGTAAAAGAGACTATTATCACCAGAAAAGTGTGTGCATGTTCCTTTTTTTTTTTTAGGTCACCAGCAGAAAATGCATGTTTCCTTATTTTTTCCTCAGATACAAAAATCTAGCCCTTGATGCATTCATGAATTTTTGTAAATACCCTAGTGTAGACAGAGGCTGTTCGTTCATTTCCTGGTCTCCCAGACCTGAAATAATCACACAGAAACTATACTAATTAA
>NC_022009.1:121622616-121622909 GCF_000317375.1 Microtus ochrogaster | reverse complement strand
TTCTTTATTATCCAATGGCAATAAAATATATTCACAGCATAAAGAGGAGAGTTCCACATTACCCTTATACTGACTTGGGGCTGTCCTTCTCCCAGTTAGTCATATGAACCACTCTCATGGTCAGGCCCAATGCCTAGTAGTAGATGACCAACACAAAGCAAACTCAAGGTCATCTTTGGAGGTAGTTTGTCTCAGGTGGTGCTTATGTTTTTTTGTTTGATTATTTTCTTTGTTGGTGTTTTGTTCTGTTTTGTTTTTAACCTTACAAATCCTTTGTATACACATTATAACTC
>NC_022009.1:121600537-121622417 GCF_000317375.1 Microtus ochrogaster | reverse complement strand
TCAGATACACATCGTATGAAAAATTTTATTAGGAATAAACATAAATGAATAAAACTATGATCAAAATTAAAACTCAAAAGAATATTTAGAATTCACAGAAATCTTATCATCTTGCAAGAAATAAGCTTCATGTGGAATTTGTTTTCAATGTTCTGTATTTCACCATATGAGAGAGAAATTTATGGAATGAACCAGCCAGAGTCATTTATTTTCTGTTACTATTCTCCAGAAAGAAATTTGGAGAAACAACATTTTTAAAAATTAGCAAAACAACATAGTCTGTATAGCCCAAAATTTAAGTAATTAAAATTAATTGACTTGTTTTTAGTTATTAAAAAAGAGGTAGGTGTTTAAACATGATGGTGTTTCTCACTTAAACATTCTGTACTCTTCAATATTTGCTCCTTATTAATTTGTGCTGGAAACTGGGGGTTACATATGGGATAACACAAGGACATTGGTGTACAATGCACTGCAGCACGAGAAGTACAGACTCAGCTTACTCTTTGTTGAATGACTGGATGATGTCAAGCTGATGCTCACTGGCCTTTCTACAGTGGAGAGTAGAAGCTGCTTTTAGGCACATAGGGCAGTAGAAAGGGCTCCATGTATGAATACATGCTAATGGCTGCTTGAGATTTGTTAGGATCGTAACTATGCCAGTTAAAGCAGAATGCTTCCCTATGGGGAAGGCAGCGTTGATGAGAACACACCGAGCTCTTTCTTTGGCTTGCATGTATAATTATGGTGCACTGTATATTTTAAATTTATATTTAAATTTTCTTCGAGACAGCTTGTAAAATTCTAAACAAGAGTCTTAAGTAAGCACACATTAATCACTTTGGTCTTCTACTCCCTCCTTTTTCTATTCTGGCAGCAATGGCTTTGCTTAAAACTTATTTCATATCTTATTTTTATTTGTAGTGTGAAATGATTTTCCCCTTTAGCAGTTATGTGTGGGATTAACTCAGCAAAGGTTTGGCATGAGGTTCAGAAGATTAGTTATAAGAATCACCCCAAATCCCACTGTTGTTATCAGGAAGCAAATTAGTTTGCCTAATCAAGAAACAACAAAGAATTGCCATTGATAGATGCTAAGTTGATTTAAAGGTTTTCACTGAATTAATTGACCTTAAAATCATCTGCAGGCTCATACTTTTTATAGCAATTATAGTTGCTTTGTGTTTTTTCATTTATTAAATTATGCTTGGGATTATGGTATAATAAAATTTACATAGTAAACTACTGGGCTTACTAATATCATCTAGAGTACACCTCTGACACATGGCATTTAGGACTTAAACCTATTCAACCTATTTCCCTCCATCAGTGTATGTAAGAGTCCAATACCTCTCTCTCTCTCTCTCTCTCTCTCTCTCTCTCTCTCTCTCTCTCCTCTCTTTTCCACACCCTCTCTGTCCTTTAAAAAAATGGCAAACAACTCTGACAAAAATCTTTCCCTACTGACACTTACTCCTATGACATTTTGGTCCCTGTTTTGCTGGTGACCCCAATCAAGAGACTAGTCAGTCCTTCTAAGTACATGAAAGAACAATTGTAATCTTCCTGTTCTTGGTAATGGTTCCCTCCACAAAGGTGTGATTTACTTTGTTTACCACTATAGCTACATGAAAGCATTACACAGGTATTAAAGTGCAATAAAGCATAAATCAGGCCACAAAGGACTGGCAGAAAAAGAAGGGGATGCTATTTTAAGCAAACAAGTGAGCATTGTACGTTGATTGTAAAAGCCTGTCAGGGTGAGTAGAGCAAACCCAGTCAGGCCTCACAAGGTTGAATTTGACTGCATTCACAAGAAAGCAGGAAAGGTCATATCCTGCTGTGGACCTCTGAGAATGTTACAGACTAATTTGGACCAATTCTGTCGAAAGAATGCTAAATCACTTAAAAGAGTTGAGTCTTGGAAAGATGCTTATATGGAATGGAGATATAGCTCAGAAGAAGACAATCAAGAAGATGCCACATTCAAGATCTCAGCTGCAGAGTGAACTTCAGGACAAGCTGCGCTACATAATACCGTGTCTCAGGGAGATACAACATTATTAAAAGAAAGGAAAGAAAGAACAATAATGAAGCAAAGAGACTCATAAATCATGAAAGAGTGTCACATGTCAAATTATTCCTCTGAGCCAAAACTGCACATCACATTGTTTCCATCTACTGATAAAGCATTAACCTCGAGGTATTAAAAAGCCAAGAGCATTGTTAGTCTCCTATACCTAGCAACAATTTCTTCCTGGGAACCCAGTTGCCCCTCTGGCTGGGAATCAAATAGGCAATTTTTCTTCTCCCTCCTGTGCACCATTACAATTCCTTCAGTCTCAGCTTCATCCCCATAGCAGACCAGTTGCAAAGGTCTTCAACCTGACCTTCCTTCATTCGCTGGCAGCTCCATAGAACCTGAGGTGGCCCACTTTCTTCTATCGCCTATCCCTTGGTACCATCCACGTATATCTAGCAACACTCTTGACCTGAGAACACAGTGGCCACAATGGCATGAAATCAGGTAGGCGATTTTGACTCTCCCACTGCCTCAAGTCTCATCCCCAGCCCTGAAGAAGACTGCTGGCAGGGACTTGCCTTTCCACCCTCCCCCCATTCCCTGGGGATGCTGCTGAACCTTGGTGGGGACTCAGCTTTCTTACCTTCTATAGACCCTCTCAGTTCCCCCTTTTGAGCCAATCCCCGTTATTTCCTGTCAGTCCCCATATCTAGAAAAAGTTTCTACCCAGGAACACAGTGGCCACACCTGGCATGGATTTAGGTAGGCGAATGGCACTATCCTTCCTGGACTCCACCATGATCTCTCCATTCTCTCCTTAGCCCAGTAACAGCTCCTAAGAAGGGCCCCTTCTTCCACTTCCACTTCATTCACTGAAGGCTTTGACTTTTAGTTCATTCCCAGGATCCCTACGGTCTTTCATCCTTGTCTCTCTAGATAATTCATTGCCTTACTGAAACCTACATACAGGATCCTCTTTTCCTACAACACCTCCAAATCCTTGTGTCTTCCACCTTTTGCTGTGAACATAACTATCCCCTTGCCTCTTTTCTAAAACCCCTCTCAGGCTTTTCTCTTTGCTCACCTCTGTCAGTCTCTGCCACCCACTCCCCGATTTACACATGCAACCTTTGCTAGGCAACCCACAGTCGCAATACTTTCCAAAGATCCTCAGAGGGCAACTAAGTGGAAACAAGAGAAAGGTTATGAGCTCATGGAAACTGGATGATTCACCATTGAATAGAAAGTGCATTGAGACAGAAATTTGAAAGAAAATCGAAAATGTTTTGAATTGAATGCAAATCAGTACACAACACACTCAAAACTATGGGACACAAAGAAAGTGTTTCTAAAAGATAAATTGATAGCACTGATTACTTACATAAAAATATTGAAGAGATTGAATACTAGAAACTTATTGGCACACATGAAAACCATAAAGGAAGAAGTAATGCCCCGATGAGGTAGAGTAAAAGAAATAATTAAACTTGGGGTTGAAATCAATAAATAGAAACAAACAAGCAAGAACAATACAAAGAAAGAAATGAACAGTTTGTTTCATGAGAAAAATCAATAAGATTGGTAAACCTTAAGCAGATAAAACGAAAAGAAAGGGAGAGAAGATTCTAATTACTAAATTTAGATATGAAAGGGGGACATCACAACAGACACCAAATCATTGTGGAATGACAGGTGACTCCATACTTAACCCAGAAGTTATCTTCAGCTGACAGCAGCTCAAAAAGGAATAATAGTGTTCTGCAAGGGAGTCTCGCTGTGTATGCAAACCAAGGATAAGGGCATCCCAAGAAAAGGATGACCACGGCACAGCTAAGTCAATGGTATCTTTGAGATTGTTACCTCATGATGCTTTGTTTGAATATTTTTTACTTTAACAGTCTTTTGATGATATGTTATCGTTTTCAATTTACTGTCTTTCTGGTGTATATGTGTGTGTGTGTGTGTGTGTGTGTGTGTGAGAGAGAGAGAGAGAGAGAGAGAGAGAGAGAGAGAGAGAGAGAATGTGTGTATTTGTGTGTGTATGTTCTCATAGTTTTTTTGTTTTCTTTGTTTATTTGTTTTTTGTTTGTTTTATCCATTTGTTTTCTAGAGGGAGAGAAAGAAAGCGTGGAGTTGCACAGGTTGGGAGGATCCGAAAGGAGACGAGAGAAGGCAAACTATGATCAGAATATAGAGAGTGAAAAAAATATTTTCAATAAAAAAGCAATAGCTAGCGCCCTGGGAAGCTTCAGCATAGCTTCATGCCTGCTCTGTGGGAGAAGTAACTTCCCAGCCTTCTTTCTGAGGCCCATGGAACTACAGAGCCCCACATTTCATGGGATCAACAGGAAAGCATCTCCTCATCATTTTGAAAACATTATCTAAGAGAAAAAAGAAACTGTGTAGCATCCAGTGACTGCAGTCAGCATGACCCACAGCAGAGAAGAAGTAAAATTATTGAAAGTAGACATGTCCAAGACTCTAGCTAGGAAATAAGGGTAATTTCCACAAGCAATCATTGAGAAAGGCATTTTTTTTTTCTACCAAACCTAAGTGTTTAAGATTTAAAACAAGATAGTTTTGGAATCCATGTCAATATTTTCAATTAAATAAATTATATTTACAAATAATGAATTCTAATTTCCACTGTAAACTTTTTTGGAGAAAAAACTCCTTGGTGATAGCATACACAGTGACATGCAAGGGCATGCTCATTCCTCTCTTCTCCCTCAGGGAGCCTTTCAGAGTTTTTGCTTGTTTCCTTAATAAGAATAGGTTCTGATTTTATATTTGGAAAATAGTCAATGATTCTGTTGCATAACAGTTTACAGTTTCCATGTTGCTCAGAATAAGATTAGTGACTTTGACATGAGCTGGAAGCAAAGACTTTGGTTGCTGAAATCCTTGCTTTGTATAACAACTAAAAAATGCACTTCTTGAAATTGGGAACACGAGTTTATATGTTGAAAATCACACTAAATGCTCTTATTTGCTTTCTTTAGGCTCATAAATAATGATGTCCTTCAATGGATGTTGTGTTAAAGAATTTTACAAAAAAAATATTGTGTTTAAGAGGTCACTATTATGGCTTTGATATGGCTTGCTTCTGGATAGACATGATTACCTCTCCTTTTGATTCTGTTTTGTCTTTAGTTCATATAGTAACTGACTTTATTTTCTCATTGTTAAGGTTTTGATCCATAGACATATGGTTCTCCCCACTTCTAAGTTATCATTCATATTGGATTGCCTCTTATCAGTCTTGTGAGTATCCAAAATTTGAGCAGCCAGGACACCATTCTTCAAATCTATTTTTTTTATATCAGTGAATGGAAGGTTCCAGAGTCTTCTGCCTCAGAAAATGATCAGCAAGAATTAGACTGTGCTTTGTTTAGGCTCTTGTCTCATAAATATGGATCAGTATGAACTTCTATTAATACTAAAGTCAATTTTCAATTTTTCAAAAGCTTCAGTTTTATTCCTATTAAATACTCAGATGTTTGCAATAGAATGACCTCACAGATCATCCACAGTACATGAATGACAAAGCCTCATTGATTCCATGGAGAGATATGATGGAGGACAGAAAGCTCTATCAATTAATGAGGTTGAGTAGTATCTGAAAAAGAATCAGACTCATGATGAAAGGAAACACATGGCTTGGATGATTGAATATAAAACCCTAAGCCCAATGACAGTCTCTGAGTGATGAACAACATCCTGGTGGAATCTGTTGAAAGGCAGTTTATTTTTATTTTGAAGAATATTGCGGTATAGTCATTGGATAAGACTATGGGTTTCATGTCACTTTTCTTCAGGTCTGATTTATTTTGATTATATTCATTCCCCATTTTACTCTTCTGTAGCAACTCTCATTCTTTTGTTGCTTTTCCCGAGGAGTCCCTTTATATTGTCTTTCCGTGTGTGTGTGTGATCTATGTTCTATGTTAGAGAAGGCTCGTGACATTTTTCTGAATGGTAATTTAAAGCTCTAAATCCAAAATTTTCCAACAAATGATGTTTTATGCAAACAAAATATCACTTGTTTAAGAGAGCCACGTTAATTAGATGCTTGAGTTATGTGAAAATTAAGACAGCCCACCTTACCTATACTTCTTACAGAGCCGAGGAAAAACAAATGAACACAAGGGGCCAGAGGTTCCAGAGAATGAAAGAATCAGCAAAGAGAAAGAAGAGATTCTCTCGGACACAATGAGGGGTGGTCTAAAGAAAACTGTGCTGCACCAAGAGAAATCTGCCTGGAAAGAATATTTCAGGGTGGTTTTGTCAGTGAGAGAACCTGAATGAGATCTGAG
Source organism: Microtus ochrogaster (assembly GCF_000317375.1). NCBI lineage: Eukaryota > Metazoa > Chordata > Mammalia > Rodentia > Cricetidae > Microtus > Microtus ochrogaster. The sequence goes on along the minus strand of NC_022009.1, from coordinate 121,616,078 downwards.
ACTGAACATACTGAAAAGAGAAAAAACAGTAGCTGAGAAGAGCAATGTTTCAATTACAGCTCCAAGTACCGTAAAGTGCGCAAAAGATGAGAAAAGTCTTCATGCCTGGGTCCGGCCGTTTACAGCAGAGCAGCATTAAGGCAAGCATATAGTGCTCGTTCAGCTTTGGTTACGATTCAGAACACTGATGAAAGGATGGCTATTTGAAATTCAGAAACCCAGGCTATGGAGCGGGGGTGCGACAACACCTAACCTTTAAAGAGGCCAGCAATAGGTAACGTCGAAAAATAATATTTAAAAAGTTAGCAACACAAACATGGCACTTTCGACCTCAAAATAATCTCAAACTACTTGTGAACAAGTAGTCACCACAGTAAATAGGAATGCATGGTAAAGAGGGCCTGGGGAAAACGCAATCACTTCTTTAAATTATGCCCAGATGTTAATTCAAATAAAAGTAAAAGAAAAGAAATTGTGAGAAGACAGATACACAAGGGCTGGAGCCCTACCATGGCTGAAAAGCTAGAATTGTATAGGCAGAGCAGGCCATCATTTCACCTGATTGCTCAATGGCCTCCCTACAAGGAAATGCAAGTATCAGGGACCACGAACTTCATGCCTCATCCGTCAAAAGAAAATGGTTCTGTCTTTCAAGGCTTGTTTTCTTGAAAACACAGAAGTTTTACTTAGAAGTGAAATGACAATCAGCCCAGTGGGTTTCACTCATACCCACACCATGATCATTGATTTTTTTGTTTATTCTTGCATCTGTAAAATGAAGTTGTTGGGAATCACTTGATAATGAATGGAGGAGAATAAGAAGAGAATCAATCTCTCTCTGGCTTGAAAAGAGAGAAGTCAGATTCTTTCCCCTGGACCCTTTCTGTATGTAATGACAAACAGTCGCAAGTCCTGGGATGCATCAAGCTGAGGAAAAATGTGGCTCCCTCTCCCACTGGGCTGGGAAAAGCATCATCAGCGTACCTCTTGATAGAGTGTATTCTATCAAGGCCTTTAATCAGGGCCCCTGTGGTGGATTTTGTCCGTCTGCTCTCTAAGCTAGACAAGCACAGATCAGTCACTTACAGCCTTTCCTGCAGTCACCATCGAGGGCCATCCAGGTGGCTTCGTATGACTCACAGACCATCTGCAGCCAATGGACTTTGGAACTTTTCTTACCATTTTCTATTTTAAATTTCTGCAATGCATACCCATAGCTATATACATGAGCATAAAGTAAGTTATCAATGAATACAATGTTAATCACAGAAAAATTAAATTAATGATATCAATGGTATTTTAATTTTCTTAAGCATAGCCCCCCTGTCCCACAGTGATGACTGACACAAAATCAAAAAATATAGGATGAGCAGCAATGCTGAAGTGTGAGAGTAATAAACCCTTTCCTCCCCAACATGGTTTTTGGTCATGGTGTTTCATCACAGCAATAGAACCCCTAACTAAGGAACCTATGCACCTATATTCCTATATATCAATCTACCCATATACCTATATGCCACATACCTATAAGCACATATACATGCATGCATATATGATTATATATACATATATGTATGTGTGTGATGTTGAAATATATATAAATCCTTGCAGGTCCTTTGCAAATACATTATGGCTTTTACTTTTCTGCTTTTATGTAATCCTTGTGTGAGCAAATATGTGTGTCTCTGAATCTATTTGGTTCTCTACTTTTTCTTTGATCATTTCTTGTTTGTTTGTTTTGTCCTGTTTTGTCTTGCTGATTTTTGTTTTAACTTATTTTATTTCTTTATATTCCTTAGATATCTGTTTGTTTTCTAATAAAAGACAGAATGACTGGATTTAAATAGGAGAGAAGGTCGGAGGAGCTGTTGGAGTTGGGGGAGTGGGAACTATATTAGAATATATTATATGAAAAAAATCTTTTTTGATAAAATAAAAAAATGAAATAAATTCTTTCACAGTTCATCTCAAAATTTTCCATAAACTCTTTTCTCGATGTAAATTCATCTAGAATGTGAATACCATTCTACATGTCCTTGTATATTTTAGTTATTTGGAAATAAAATGTAGATATTTGTACAAAGTACTAAATTGAAAGAATCAGATGGAATTTAAAACCACTTTCTGATACTTCATTCCAGGTTTCAGGCAATCAATAATATTATCAGTGGACAGAGTGGTTTTAAAAACCATTTTGAATTGATCACTTTCTTATATTGCCATGAACCTTCAAATAATTCCTATTGACTCCTCCTGAGATTTCCAGATGGGCCTCCCTGATAGTGCATGGTCTCTGTGGTTAGCTTGCATATCTTAAAACTGGGCATTGGAGCCAGGTAACTCCCTCAACATTGTGCTAGCAACTGTAACCCATATTCCAAGAAATGGGCTGCGCTCATTTGATGAAGCTTATTCATGCCCCCACCCCCTGCTCATATTCAGTCACATTGGACATTGTCCCTTTTCGGTCTCTGTCTGTCCTGTGCTTCCCATCTTTTTAATTATTTACATAACCATCTAACAGTCCCATCATGTTTACTTAGTAAAAGAATGATAGTTTTTTTCTCCACAAGGGCTTATGATGTCTCTCCCATTACAGGCTTTTGACTGTGCTTAAAGACTAGATTTGAATATTCTCTTTAGGTATAGGCATCAAATCCAATGGGAGAGTAGTTTGTCATTTCCATAGAAGAGTTGTGGTTATGGTAACTACCGTACAAGCTCATCTTGTGTTGCTTATTGGCATGGTTGTACACGGTATCCATAGTGGAGTAAGGCTGTGGATGGCAGCTCTCTTCAACTGTGATTGCCTTCAGTCCAGTTCCAGCTTGGCTTCTCTGTGACCCATGTACGAGACATTTGGCATCTTCACCAATATAGCCCCACCATCTAGTTATAGTGGGCAATGCAGTATCCACCTGTATTGTTTGGGGATCCTAGGGACACCCCTGAATCACAGTAGTGTGAGAGCCAATCCATGACTTTGGGATTTTTGCCTTTGACTTTTTGGAGCAGCTAGGTCTACCCACACATTGTACCTTCATTTATGCTCTTTTTAAATGCTTAGCAATGTGTATTAGCTTATTGGATATTGGGTTGCCTTATAGTTTTTCTCTATGATTTATTAATTTAATGAAAATAAGCATTTATTTTAATGGTATCATCAGTGTCTCCATATTTTCCCCTGGGAAAATTGAGCTTAGCCTATTGGCTAAAAATATGGCTGGCCAGATGGGGCCATCACAAAAGTGCTGAGACTCCCACCAAATATGTCCACAATTACTCTTTTACTTTTGACAGCTATAATGCTGATTATTGTCTTTTAAGTGAATATTTTATCTCTAATGATATTAACTAGTACAACATCAGCTTTGCATATCATTTAATCTGAACAAATGAAAATTCTAGCTACTCTAAATGAAATGTTAGAACTATTTTTACATGATTAGTCAAAATTATTGCTCATGTTGTAATAAAGATGTTTTTGGACATAAGGTGAAATATAACTAAAGGTGTATTTTCAATTTTACCTTTGGTCTTTCTGCAGAGTAAAAGGTTTTTCCTAAATACAATTCAGCCATTCATAGTAATGACAATAAAGAGTAATCAATGCCTATCTGTTGTAAATATAGCCACTGGATCAACAATGGGTAAAATCTATCTCAAATGCTTATAGTTTGACATAAGAAGCAAAATTTAACTTATAATTCCAACATTAACTATGCCACCTCATGAGCATTAGAAGTCTTTATGTCAGCACTAGCTGTTAAGTCAATGATAACCAAACTATAATCTGTACAACCACAGAGTGTAGATACAAAGTAAGGGACTAGAGAGCACAGATAGAGCCCATCAGGATGGGGGTGCTGTAACAGGGAGATCAAGAGGGCAAAAGTGGTTGAGAATGAGGGATGGGAAACAGGGAGACATCTAAAATTAAGGATCATTAAAGGGGTAGTATAGAAACCTAATAAAACAGAAGCTTCCATATATATATATGATGTGGAATATTTATTAAGATGTATTACATTTGTTTTGTTTATATTGTGGAATATTACTGTAACTGTATAAAGCTGGGTTACGTTTGTGTCTGCTGCATTTGGTAATGATGCAAAGATGTGTTACATTTGTTTCTTCTTTATTTGTTTATGTAAAGATGTGTTACATTTGTTTGTGCTCCATTTGCTTAATTATGTAAAGATATTTTCCATTTGTTTCACCTGGCCTGCCTAAGGCACCTGACTTTCTAATAAAAAACTGAGTGTCCAATAGTTAGACAGTAGATGGATAGGTGGGGCTAGAGGCCAGAGAGAATAAGTAGTAGGAGAAATAAAGGCTCAAGAGAGAAGAAGCGGGAGAGAATGAGGGAGAAAGAGATGGATTTTACCAGGGCCAGAAGCCAGGTTGCTGTCAGCCAGACAGACATGAGAAGCAGTGAAAAGTGACATATACAGCAGGAAATAAAGGTTAAAAAAAATCCCTGAGGCAAAGCTGCAGATGAAGAAAAACAAGTTGTAAAAGCCCTGGGACCAGAACAAGATAAGGTTAAGCTTTTATAATTAATAAGAAGTCTCCATGTCATGATTTGGGAGCTGATTGGTGGCACAAAAAGAAGGCCTGTTTTTATATATACAATATATGTAGTTGATTTAAATAAAATCACCTAATAATGGGAAGTCAGAGTTCCAACTGGCCATCTCAAGTTACTAAATGAAGCTCTAGTACCAGAATTGGGTTACATATAATTGAGTTGTTGGCTAAAGTTGCCCAATGGGAATTCCCAAACAAACTAGGTTGTTGCCAAGGCAGTATGTTGCTCTCCACACTGACAGCAAGACTCCATTGCTGGAGACAACACCTGCACAATGCATTGAACATGCAGCAGTCAAGCTAATGCCTACACAGCTATTGTCTTTGGTAGAGGAAGGTATTCTGCATGCTACCAAAAGAGAAATGTGAACACCAAGCCAGCCACAAACAATTTGATCTACAATAGTGTCCTGCCTACAAGGTATACTGGTGCAGTGGTGGCAGAAATCTTACGGGTGTAACCAATCAATACCTGATTTGACTTAAGACCCACTCCATGAGATGGAGATGGAACCAGAGAATAGAAAACCCAGGGATATAGGATAAAACTAAATACTGCTGGTCTAAAAAAGAGCAAGCAAAGAAACAAAACAAAATGAAACACGGAGATAAACTGACTCTGAACGTCATTTGGCTATAACCATAGATCAGTGCCTAGTTCAGCCATCTCAGAGAAGTTTCCTGCTGCAGCAGATGGGAACAAATACGGAGACCCACAGCCAGACATTGTGCAACCAGTGGGTGACCTGGGAATACTCAGCCCTAAATGGGATGTCTCCATCAAATCTCTCCCCTTAGGCCTTAGGAGGCCATGTGGAAACAAAACAAAACAAAAAACAAGGCCCTCAAATCAACATGTTCAAAGCTCATGTGATGTGAACTTTCCGAGGCTGAAGCAGCATGCACAGGATCTGCCTTGGTCTGCAGCAGGTCCGCAGGTCCTTTGTGCATATTTATTATTTATGACCTTCAATTTAGTGTTTGTATGGGGTTCCTAAATGTGCAGACACCTGGTTCTCTAATTGAGAGGAGTAGAAGCTAGGGAAATGCTCATCATGATGTATGATGTTTAGAAAAATACTTTTTATGGTAAAAAGATTTTTTACTTAGTACTTTCTCTTCATTTTATCTTAATTTTCCTCTGTAACTTTCTGTGTATGTATGTGTGTGTGTGTGTGTGTGTGTGTGTGTGTGTGCACCATGTGTGTGCTGCTACATGAAGTGTTGGTGCAAAGGGAAATATGTGTGCTATCTCTCCTCCTCACATACCAAAATCCACCTTGCTCCTTAAGACAGTCCCTCACTTGCCTGTGATTTTCTTGTTTGATTCATATTACGCTTGCATAGTGGAATAATATCAGCCCTACATAATATAGTCAATAAGAAATATTTTAAGTTCCATAGGATATTATATAATTATCACTCTAAATGATACTTGAATTCTTCAAGAGGATATAATTTAGCCTAATTGAACACAAGATACTCCTACTGAAGCATCTTATTTGTAGTACTAGTAATTAGGGCCCACATCTATTTTGTATAAGATCTGCTCTCAACCCTAACAGTAATCATGCATTGAGAACATGAAATCAAAATTGGTCACGGTCCAGAGCACCTTTTTTGCATATTTCCGCCCCCCCTCCAAATATTTGGTTCTTCACCCCCTAAACTCAGTAGTGGTGCCTGGACCACACTGCTTCACTGCACTGTCTTCCCATAATTGTGGCATATTCGTTTATTCTGTGCCACTGTGATTGGTTCAATAAAAAGCTAATCAGGGAATAGCTAGGCAAGAGGTATACCAAGGTCTGTACAGAGGGAGTTCTGGGAAGAGATGCTGAGTTGCCAGCTGGACAAAGAGAGGGAGAGAGAGCAAGACATTCAGGAGGAGAGGTAAAACCCACAAGTCACGTGACAGCAGTTAAATAGAAAAGGGTTCATTTAAGTGATAAGAGCTAACATGACAAGTTTAAGCTATAGGCTGTGTTCTCACCTTTAATAATAAGTCTCTGTGTTGTTTTATGTGAGCTGGTGACCCAAAGAAAAACCTAATTATCCTCCATCTACAGCCATCACAGCTTAGAATTCCTCCAAGTTCTTTTAATCGAAGACCAAGTTTGCAAGTATTTTGTTGAGTATTTTTGTATCTATGCTCATAGGGAAATTGGTCTATAATTCTCTTTGTTAAATCTTTGTGTGGTTTGGATATCAGGGTGACTGTGGCCTTCTGAAACAAATTTGGCAGCGTTCCTTCTGTTTCTATTTTGAGGAATATTGGTAGAATTCCACACTAAAACTTTCTGGTCTTGGACTTTATTGTTGTTGTTATGAGATTTTAATCACTGATTCTATTTTCTTAGGGGTTATAGGTCTATTTACGTTGTGTATCTGATCTTGATTTAACTTTTGTAAGTGGTATTTATTGAGAAAATTATCCATTTCTTTCAGATTTTTCAATTTTGTGGAGTGCAGGATTTTAAACTACGATTTAGAATTCTTTGGATTTCCTCCATGTTGGTTGTTATGCCCTCTTTTTGCTTATGATTTTTCTATATTTTTTTTTAGTTTGTATGGACAGTCTAGTTTCACGAGTTTGAATAAAGGTTTGTCTACCTTGCTGATTTTCTTAAAGAAGCGTAGTTCACCAATATGACACATATGTTCACCCTGACCAAACTTCATGTTCTCCACATTCACTAATCCATTCATTCATTTTAATTCAATTAGTGCTACCCATAGCCATATGGCATGAAGTTATTGTTACCTCACTCTTAATGCTTTCCTAGTGTCAAAACGATTATGAACAGACTTCTAATTCATCATCTTAAAGGTGTCTATATCACGGATGACTAAAATAACATACTATTTTTATATTTTGGCAAAAGGCGTGTCTATTTATCTATTTATTAAAATTTGAAGTACTGTCATTTCAGTGTGTAATTCATTTTGAGATTCCTAGAAGTGGTAATATGACTTTTGAAATAACTGACTCGGTCATTTTATAATCACATCCATTTCATAAATTCAAAAATTATTTTGAAGATTAGAAGTCCCCCTCGAATAGTGACAATGTCTATGTTAGTGAAGATTAAGTTTCAACGTTAAAAACAGTAAGTGTTTTCCAGTCCTCGGAGGCTGAGTTATGGACTGCCAGTTGCAGATGGCTGGAATTATTTCTGTTATTCCTTGTAGACCTTAATGGAGATATAATGATTCTAAGAACGCTAAGGTAATTTTACGGCTCTAAGCTACATCCATCTAGGCCATTTTCTTAACATTTCTTTCCATCACTTCTTCCTGGAAAAACTAGATGCACCTCTATGGGAAATGGACAGGGGAGTCAGGCTTGTCTAGAATGACGGGCAGTATTTTTAAGTGTTCAGCTTTCTCCATCTCTCTGATATAAATGCAATCAAAAGCACACTTTCAAAAACAGGAGCATATATAAAAGGACATAGCTACCATTCAGTTTGCCAGAGATTGTATTGAGGAATTATTTGTACGTATAGAAGCTTATCTCAGTAGATATACTTTATCTTATCCTTCTCTGTGTTACACTGAAGTGTTTCATAGTGATGGAATTGCTCCTTTGAGGGCAGCCTCATTTCTGTATGGGATCAGATGGGGAAAGTACTTCATGTGTTTCCTTTCCCTACATTTAATTTGAAATGACCTAGACATTACTGAGTAATGGCTATGCATTTTAATTTTCTTGTAGATAGTGCAATAGGAAAGAACACATTTGGGGGGGGGCTGGTAATGGTCAAATGAAATTGTCAAAAAAAAAAACTGCATGAAAGTAGAGAATGCTATACTAACTGAGGTAAAAAGGCTCAGAAAGGAAAAATACTACACAAACAAAAGACATAATGTCAAGCATAAGAAAATATACACAGTGCCCAAGCATTTCACAGCACAAAATTTTAAGTTATATTGCATCATAAATTAAAATAAACTAAGGACAATGTATTTTTTCTTCTTCAAAAATGTAATACATTTACACAACATAAGGTGTTGCGTTTATTTCAGATTAGAAGCATAAGTCATGAGAAGACAGTCACTAGGTCAGAGGGTATTTTTAATAATTTTGTTCTTTGACTAATTTCATATTAAATGCTGCTGTCTGAACAAGTCAGCACTCTATTACAAACGGATGAGGGCTTATTCCCTCTAAATCGTCAGCACATAGTCAGTGGTTTCCTTTCCTCTTTGGATTAGTGGTAGATAGAGAGCTATTCCAAGCAAATGCTGTATTACTTCATTAGTGAAGAAAGTAGGTAAGAACAACCCTGCAGAACTAAAGACTGCAGAAAACTATGGACGCCCACACAAAGGAGCAGAAAGAAGATGGTAGAATTGCCCCTTGGTGATACAGAAATATTTGTGTATACATAGGGAGAGTGAACAACTGGTGGGAAAGGGGGTTCAAGCCAGTGATGTAGCACTGACGTCCTGTTAAGACCAGAACTAAAAATACTCCACAGGTAATGGAGATGTGTGCTCCTAAGTTTTAGTCAGCGCTCCACTGAAATGGCATTAAAACCATCTGAAATAAGGTTAGATATCCTTTGCTGGTATGCTCTTGGGTGAGTGTGTTAAGTAAGAACGAAAACACATACCAGAACCATAGTAACCAAGTACAGGTAAGAGATCTGTTCTCAGGTAAATGGAAAGGAAACATAAGAATGGATTCGTTTTATTTATGAGTTAGTTTCTCCAAGAATAATAAAGTTAGGAGAAAGAAAAGTAGGACTATGTAAAATATATCAAGCTGTATGTCTTCATTGTTATTAACTATCTAAAAACAATAGTGCCAGGCATCCTTGAGCGTCCTGCAACCATGGGCTGCTCATGCTGAAACAATCAATAAAAGGGCCATCCCGGGCTACATAGGGAGATGCTGCCTCAAGAAAATGATATTAATTAATACAAGAACAACACTCTAAATACAAGACATTGGAGCTGCTTTTCAGATTGCTCCTTCAGCTCTGACAAATATTTAAAAACACGGCAAGAATTCACTGTGAAAATGCTGAAGCAAATATTTAAATCTATGCTCCCACGAGTGTACTTTACTAAGGCAGAACATTAGCTGAGACTAAACTCAATAGATTCTTTATTATCTGCATCAAATATGGCTTTGTTGAGTTGTGCCAATAAGAGTATTTGTAGAATTATAGAAAATTGTAATGTTTATGAAAAATGATAAAAAATGTTATGAAAGCTGAAAATATAGTTTGCTGTGTGAGATAGTAAAATAAAGAAATAACAAAGGATTGGAGTTTTATTTAAAAAAAATTCTGGGCTCATAAATTTGAGGATTAAATATGCTTTCATAGTATCAGAATTGGATTCCATTCTTTGATGATACTAACTCATCGCATAAGGGATGATAATGAAACATTTTAATATTGAGCAACTGTGGTACATTATTATGAAAATAACTCTTGAATTAGAGGAGCTCAGGCTTTTTTTGGACCTCATGGCCAAGTTAATGATATACCTCAGGTTCAATTACCTGAGACTGAGCATTGCCCTTCTACTCTGTGCTTAGCCTGTTTGTGACACCCAATCTTGCTTGCCTTGGGTTGCCTTGATTAAAAGCCCTCTAATCAGCTTTCACAACACAAGTTATTACATAGCTTTATTCTTAAATTATGTTCCCTTTTATGACCCTGAGCCAGAGGAAGAACAATTTGTGTGCTTTTGTATATGTTGTGATAATCAAGGCTGGACACAGCAAATAGGATGAAAGTGGCCTTGTTATCACCAAAGATATTGTAATCAACATACAGAGACTGCTTGGCAGCCTTTCTTTATCGGCTGGGTCCATTAGATCCTTTGTAAAACTCGGTTCAAGATTGCCCTAAAGTCTTTCTCATTCTTTCCCCCATGTGATATGTTTTTTGCTGTTAAAGAAATGCAGAACAAAAGCCTTGTGTGAGGAAAACACACACAAACATGCACACCCCCGTGCACACACACACACACACTTGCGTGCACGCGCGTGCACACACACACACACACACAGGGTGGGGAAAAAGGGAGGAACAGACAAGAGACAAGATAGGACAACTAGATACAGATTCAGGTTTTCACAACAGATGGATAGGGAATTATTGAAGACAAGGGAAGAAAGAAGTAGATAATTCATATCTGGACCTTCTCTTGGCAAAATTACTACGAGTGGACATGATTTAATTTTTTCTCCTTACTGTGACAAGACATTTTATTGGCAAAAGTTCATTGAAAATTGTAGATACAACTAAAAAACATAGGCAGATTGTCTTGCCATGTACATCTAGGACTCATACGATACTGAATTAGGCCTGGATCTCCTAAGGCATTATTTAAAACCTCACGTATCAAGAAACTGTCCCAGAAAGGTAGGTCTTTGATGATAACTTTTCTCATTCACATCCTTGCTTATGGTCTGTCCTTTTCAATAATGGCAGAAGGAAAGACTGGAAATGGGAATTCAGCACTTCCCAAAGATTTCCTCTAAAAGAAAACCCAAGAATGGTGGTTAATCTCCGCGGTCAATTTGTTTGGAATAATGAATGCTTAGGTACACCTTTCAGGTTAACCAAAGAATGAAGTTGCCTTGAGTATGGGCAGCAGCATTTCTGAGCCATGGCCCTTGATCGAACAAAAAGGAAAACAAAATCATTTCATTGCTGGCATTGCCTTCTCTGCTTTCACATTCACTCAGATGTGGTTGAGCTTTGTGTCACTGCTGGGATAGGTGCTGATCCTGCCCACAGGCTTTTCAAACCATCTTCTGCACCATGAGGGGCTGTTGTTCCAGAACTGTGAGCAAAAGAAACCTTTCCTGTAAATTGCTTCTTATCTGGCAATGTTATAAAAATGAAAACAGCAACTAAGCTAGTAAGGAAAGGAGTTACATAGTTATCTTTGAGTGAAAGAAAGAACGCTCAGTCTGCAGTGTTGGTGTGGAATTACAGAAATGACCCTAGACAGGAAGCTCAAGACAGAGGCTTTTGTCTCAGGTTGCCAAGTGTAACCAGTTCCTGAACTACAAACCCAAATACAAATCAGCAGGAGGCAATAGTATGAAGAAAATCTAAAAAACAAGTCCAAGTCATTAGAGAGTGATACATAAAAAGGGGGAGATACTGCAGAACTCTGGGAAATGTATAGAAATCACTTGGGTCATTTAAATGCTCTCTGCTGGTTGTTATTGATAACAAAACAACAGAAAACCCTACTTTGCTGTCAAGAAGTATAAAGGCTCAGATTCACCAGAATGGTCTAGCATTCTGATGAACAGTGCTGTGCCTGGAATTATCACTATGGAATTGTGTGCTTCTTGAAGAAGATCTCACGGTGAATGTGATGATGAAGAAATGAAGATTTTCTTTGAAAATGATGATTCTAAGGAGTTTTGCTGTGACAATACTGATAAAACTCCTCTTTGCCCATTTCCACCACCATCAGCTCCCAGGTTTTTGCTATAGTTAACAAAAGCCCTACAACAGAGTTTACTGACCTTACGATTTGTCAGTTTGGTAACTGATTTCTTGATGTTTTATTGATAGATTGATTTTTACATGAAGTCTCTTGTTACTCAAAATATTTTGTAGTCCAGTAACTATGGCTCATAGTTAGTACAGCAGGAAAGAGTTAATGTTAGACCACCGCACTCCATTATTCTGTGTTCACTTTGTACCCTCCCTGCCCTCTCTGCCCAATCTCAGTTCCTTCTCTCCCTTGTGTCCTTGATAATAGTCAAACCCTTGTTCTTATTCTGTCTCCTACAGAGAAGCACATTCTTTTCAGTTTTAAATACTGTAGGAGCTCTTTCTTTTACTAGCAATTCATGGAGCTTATTATGAAAGGGTACATTGCGTGACAGCTTGAAAATAAAACTAATTAGTTCTAAAAATATAATTCGTTCAGTTCAGGCATTTTATACTTTTAATAATAATGGAAAGGCTTTTTTTTTTACAGTGGAGAGTGCATCATTGAAAATGCAAAATATTAATGATTGTAATGAAAATTATGACATAAAAATGTCATGACCTTGAAGCCCGAAGCAAACATTTTGCTGGTTTCTATTTTTAAATATCATCATTGAGTCATGCAAACAATGCATTAAAATCACATTTTTAGATTAATATATGTTGGATTCTAAAACTGAATAATGATTTAAACATTGCAGAGAAGACTAAGGCTTAATAAAAATCCAGCTCAGATCTTACTATAGATAGTGAATAACAAGCTAGCCAGAAATTCCATTTGCAAATGTCTGGACTCCTGCTGGGCATTTCCGGCACACTGAAAGCTCATCCCAGACATCCCCAATTAGCACCAGAGAACATTGAAAAAGGTGAAAGAGTGTTAGTGTGCACTTGCATGCAGATGCTGCTACTGAAGAAAAGCTCAATTGCAGCCAGTCCATGGGGCAGCAACCTTTTCTTTGGGAGGGATTTGCATATTAAGAACGGAATTAGGATATTTACAAGACACTTTTCTGTGTTCGCTAAATGGAAAAAGCTCCCCTTATTCCTACAACCTTCATTTTTTGCTTGTTTGCTTTGTTTTGGGGGTTTGTGGTTATAAATTTTTCATGCTATGTTCCAAAAGCCATAATGTTGCTTTATTTTATTCAGGTTTATTAAGATATTGGATCTTAAGGAGAAATTCATTTTAAAAGTACTTTCTTAATGATATAATTTCAACAATTGGTGTTGGTAAGAGTGAGTTATTTCTTGGCATATGCAAATGCCATTAATTATCATTGCATGAGCTGTCATTATCATTAAAAATTATCCCCTAACTTCTACACAAGGTCATTTTGCTTAGTGTCCATAAGGAAGGAAGAACATAATGCCCACATACTTACAGTGTTTGGTACCACCGTTTCATTTCCTGAAACCTGTTGTTTATTTTTACAATTCTCTAATTGGATGTGCACCAGCTTAAATTTTATTAAAACATCTTCTCTTTTTAAAGTTCAACCTCTGAGTCATGTTAACAATAGAGTCATATGTATAGATGTCATATTTTTATATTGACATCTCTAGGCAAATAAAATATTGCTGTTGGTGGACACACTAAGTCTAAATTAATCCAAAAACAAAATAATAAACAGATTTATCACTCTTATACTGCTTCCTGTTTGGTTGTATTTAATTCTGGAGGGGGACAGTGTTTTGTGCTGTCTTTCACTGAGAAAGTTTCCGAGTCTGTGAGGGGTCATCCTGACACTATCGCCTTTGAGGTAGTAACCACAAAGAAGTGCTTGGCTGCTTCAGACACATCTCCAATACATGCTGGAAGAGAATATCACAGTGTAAATCCAATAGTCTTAATTACAGAAACTTATTTATTCATTGACAAGAAACATTGGATTGACAAAAGTAATTCATGCTTTCCAAATCAGATGAGATAATTTAATCCTAATCATTTTGTTTGTCTGTGAAAGATACATGTTAAATATCTTATGATATTTTTGCAGGCAAATAGAGTGATTCAGAAAATGAATAGATAAGAAGTTAGTTTAGATTGGAACTAGGATAGTGTATTAAATTTAATGAAAACAAGCAGGAAGTGCATAACTATATTTCCCAGTAGGAGTATCACCCCACCAGATTCGGTCATACATTATAGTAGAGAAACAGCACACAGACTTTCATTCTACAGCTCATGTGTACAGAATCATCTGACGTTCACTGAGAGCAGGTGTCTACAGTGGGAAATAGGTAAGTAGGTACACATTCAGAAAAGCAGATGGGTCAGTAACAGAGGAATCACCAGGAAACTCTGAGATGACTGAGGGTGAAAGTCCTTACTGTAAAAAGCCTGGATGCTCCAAAACCTGATTCCACTAACCCATGTCAAATAGAAGAAGAGAATGTGCTCCACAAAGTTGTGCTCTGAAATCCAGATGCCAACTGTGGCTCCCACACTCCAACAGGTACATGTTGTGCACACCCCACACACACCACACACCCCACACACACCCCACACCCCACACAAATATTGATTAAAATTCTAAAAGGAAAAAAAAAGCATAAAATCATCTCATTCAAATGTAAGTTGGCACAGCACTCATGTGAAATCATAAAAATTAAAGTTTAAGCTAAAGAAGAAAACAAGTAAGTGTGTTGTGGACAATCAGAAGTGTAACTTCTGGCTGGATTGAGATAGGGAGCATTGGTTTTTTTCTATGAAAATAATTGACCAGAGGAAAATATGCTTGGATATGCTTGGGATACTGTTACACAACTATTACTTATATTGATTGTTATTGCTTGATCTTAACAGGGATGACATTTGGGGTCAGTTAATGTATTTTGAGGCAGTCAAGCATAGGATGTGGGCTGTGGATAAAGGAAGAAATTAATAAAATATCTTTCATAACAGGAACAACACTGGTTGCTCATTTATTCTTCCTTGTTCTGACATCAGTACATCATGTTCATCCATTACTAAATCAATCATTGTTTTATATAGTCTATAATTTGTGTCTTTGAATTTTCTACATCTTTTTCACAATGTTTAACATAAGGTACATTTATGAACCATATTTTTTCACATTGTTAGAAAAATTGTTGAGCTTGATCTAATAAATACTTATCCTAAGCACTCATATACTGTGCATTAAGATGCTGGATTAATTTTATTTCCTTAATGATAATGTTGTGTGAGACTTTTGGGAATGATTTTTTATGAAGGGGAGTGGTTTTCCCATTCTCATAATGCTATATATGTATATATATATACATACATATATATATCCCTTCCATTCTAGAAAACATTAAGCATAAAAATAGAAAATACATAAACTACTTCTGAAATTATGATTAAAACATCGGGGATAGTTGAAAAAGACTCTCCTGAGTTCATGAGTAAGGTAAAGTGTGCTTATGTTGATACATGGATATTAAGTTCATGAGTAAGGTAAAGTGTGCTTATGTTGATACAT
>NC_022009.1:121563481-121600422 GCF_000317375.1 Microtus ochrogaster | reverse complement strand
ATTTCATACACTATATTTTGATCAAATTGATCCCACAGTTCCTATACTTAACTCCTCTCAAAATTATCCCTACATCCCTAGCTCCCCAATTTCACATTATCTTCTTCCTTCCTTCCTTCCTTCTTCCTTCCTTCCTTCCTTCCTTCCTTCCTTCCTTCCTTCCTTCCTTCTTCCTTCCCTCTCTCCCCCATCTTTCTTTAATAACTTATTGACTCCAATCTGTGCTGTCTGCTTATGTCTGGGTGTGGGCTGTCTACTGGAGTGTGCTAAACATGTTAGGAGTCACATCCTTCAAGAAAACTGACTTTCCCACAGAAGACATCACAATAGAATAAAATTTCATAATAAGATGAGAAAAAAAGAAGTCCACCATATACACCCTAGTCAGTTTGAACTGCTACAACAAAGATGCCACATTCTAGTGGCTTAAATCAGAACATTTTATGGCTCAGCCTGACATTTTGTTAGACAACACTGATGAACTTGTAGAAACTTGGTGCACAATTGTGATTCCAGCATCCAAGAGGCTGTGGCAGAAGGATTTCAAGTTTGAGGGCAGCCAGGATTCTATACATTAAGACCATGTCTCAAACCAGATAATCTATCATGTGCTGGCAGATCTGGTACCTGGTGAGGTGTGCTTCCTGTTTTGCTAAAAGCCTGAGATCTCAGTTTCTTCATAAGGTAGTGAGCAAAATGGAGGAGGGGATGTCAGATCTTCTTATCAAGGCACAGATCCCAGTTTTAAGTTACCCTCTTCCATTACTTCCTGCAGGTTATGTTTACCAATATCATCTCATTAGGAGTTAGGATTTCAACAAGCGTGTTTTGGGGAGATGACAAAAATATTCAATACAAAACATACTCTTTCGATGTAATTGTAATATCTAAAAGTAAGCTGAGTCAAGCCATTAAATTCTTAGAATACTGAATATTGCCTGTAAATTGTGAAGATGCCACTATAGCAGTGTGCAGAGGAAAATGCACTGTCCTAAATATACTGCTGTTAAATCTAAAAAGATGGTAAATTTGCTGACACTGCATTTTACCCATGGAATTAGAAATACAATCAAAATACTACCAAGGAAGCTGGGGGACTTTTGACAAAGTTTGTAGGCAAATAGAAGAGATCTCTGCTTAATGCAACTACTGCAAAAAATATGCAATTATCTAATTAGAGAAAATAATGACAAATATTTCTTAATCTGGAATGATGAAAACCCAACTGCCCCTATTTTCTACTTCCATCTGTTTTGCATATATTATGTGGAGATTCTTGACTGAGATATTTTCTTTATATTTATTGCTTAAAGCGTCTTTGTTTTAGTTCTGACAGAAAAATGTATCCTCAGACTTTTTTTCTTTGTTGACTCTATTACATTGTAGTTTAGTTTTGTGTGTTACAAGCATGTGTGATCAGGACCACAATGAAATTAAGAAAAAAAAAAAACGGTTTTGACAAATGTAGTCTTAATAGTTGCCAGAACTTTAAGACTATCTTCTTAGTTTCCATGTTGAGTCCTACCTGGGTACCAGGACATACTTATGTCTGTTTGTTCAAAACTTATCTTCCCTTCCTTCCTCCATCACAGAATTTGACTAGAATTGCTATTTTCTGGCAGTTCTTCCCATGTTTACATGTCCATTAGTGCAGATTCCCTAGGAGGAGATGCCGAAGTGGGACTGGAAGGGGGAGAGAGAGATGTGGGAAGAGGTTGGGGAGGACGAGGCCTCTGGAGAAAAAGGGCAAGACAGCTCCTTCAGACATGTCTTATTTTGCCAGAATTTTCTAGGAAACAAGGTTCAGCCAGGCTGATGGGCCGATTCTGACACAGAAGCTTCATCAAGTGAAGAAAAGAGAGCATGTTGTTACCTTTCCACACTGAGTGATTTGCTGAAAGCATTCCACTAGGCCTGTGAACTCTGAGTAAGCAATGCTTGACACAGAACAGCAATCTCTGTGCCATCAGCTGATTTCCTCATGTACAGTTAAAAGCATTTTAATAACCTTATTTAATTGCATTCCCTGAACACTTGATTATGAAAGATGTGTGCTTTTTTGCTACATATTTTATTTTAGTCCTTTAGTTAGAATACTTGCAAATATTAGTTGTGCACTGTGAATATAGCCCTAGGCTTAGAGAAGGTAAATATTTGTGCTCATTTGTGACGTCTCAATGATTAGCTGATTTTATGTCCTCCCCAAGCTCTTTGATTCCTCATTGTAAGAATGCCATCTTTACGTGTTATGAAAATGAAGTTTAAGCTGGGCGGTAGTGGCAAACGCTTTTAATCCCAGCACTCAGGAGGCAGAGACAAGTAGATTTCTGTGAGTTAGAGGCCAGCCTGGTCTACAAAAGCTAGTTCCCGGACAGTCAGGGCTGTTACACAAAGAAACCCTATGTTTTGGAAAAGAAAAAGAAAGAAGCAAGCAAAAACAAAAACGTTATAAAAAATGAAGTTTAACTGAATGTAAAGATCATAAGCAATGTCCTCACCTACCTTGTAGATAACCATTTGTTCTCTTAGTGTATAGAATATTCCTGTTGAACTCAACGGTCAAATTACTTTGCTCTCCCCTTTACCAAAAGGTTGATTACAGTATCTGTATTAACTCCTGCTCATTTGATCTTCTGCTGGTTTCCCTTCTAATTGTCCTCCCCCCATTTTTTCCCAGTGTGGAAACTAAAGACAGACCCCTCGGGCCTGCTCAGTAAGCACTCTATCACTGAGCTACATCCAAATCCCTGGAGTTTTCACTAAAATTACATTCCAGGAACTCACTGAGAATTATTTTTGGTCTCCCATCTAAACAAAAAACTTATCCAGAAAACCATCCCTTCTTTATACTTTCAGGTTTTTCCACTTAAAATATTTCTGAAAATGTGGCTTATGTAACTCTTAGAATTTCTTTTAGTTACTGAGACTTCTGTCCCAAGGACAATGATTTTTTTATGAGTTGATTATCTATTTTCTTTTAAATCATTTTTCCTTATTTATTTCTATTTTATTTGTACTTTACGTTCTTTTATTTTCAGTAGGACATCTTCCTTTGTATACTTTCCAATATTGTTCAATTTTGTGATTTTATTTCTCATTCATTTCCTTAGCTCTGACACTTCAAATTTCAAACCATCTGTTCTTTTGTGATCTTTGCTGTTTACTACTTTGAGTTCTAAGAAAAATAGTTATTGAATCATTGCACTTTGTTTATATCCAGGAAATTATATTCACTCATACTTTTTCATTCTGTTTCGTGGCAATAATTCTAAGTCAATATTATTC
This sequence comes from Microtus ochrogaster, assembly GCF_000317375.1. Classification (NCBI taxonomy): domain Eukaryota; kingdom Metazoa; phylum Chordata; class Mammalia; order Rodentia; family Cricetidae; genus Microtus; species Microtus ochrogaster. The sequence goes on along the minus strand of NC_022009.1, from coordinate 121,597,137 downwards.
TTTCCCATGTGTTCATTCTTTCACTGTTCTGTTCTACTTTTAAAAATATACCTTCTATTTGGCCTCTGTCAAAATCTATTCATTTTGGAGTGACGTAAGTTCTTCTGGAAATCAGAATTTATGATTGTTTCATATAAATGAAGCACAGAAGGAGCACAGAGTGTCACCAGGAAGTGCTGAGCATCCCAGAGCACGGCAGAGAGGCATGTGCCATGTCCTATGGTAAATGTCTCCCCAGAAAGCAGAAGGGAACATGCACTACCACGTCTCATTCATCTCCTCCTCCACACTTCCTTTGGCCAGCAGTGAATAGTCAAAATTTTAGGTTCATGTTTCATTATTAACTCTGTACCTTTTCCCACTGTCTGAACCAAGCCAGGGCAATTGTTAGTCATGGTATTGCCATCTTCTCGTACTTCCAGGACAACAAAGTCTTCATAAGAGACCCTGTGTCCAAAACACAGTAACAGCCAAACAAACCTGTGATTTGGAAAGCAGTAGAGAAAGGCAACCAACTGGTTTCTTGCTGAGCTACAATGGCTCTCTCTTTCAAGGTATTTCTTTCCTTTCTCTCCCTCTCTGTTTGTTCCCCAACTCGACCTTCCCGATCCCTCATGTTCTCCTCCCTGCTCCCCTTCTCCCTTCCCTACTTGCCTACCACCGTGCCTCCTCCCCCCATGCTGCCATTTTACTAAGATCTTGTCTACTTCTTCTTCCCAGGGGATCCAAGTGTGTCCCTGTTAGGGTTCTCCTTGTTTCCTGTCTTCTCTGGGGGTTGTGGATGTAGGCTGGCTATCCTTGGCTTTATGTCTAATATCCACTTATGAGTGAGTACGTACATACCGTGTTGTCTTTCTGTGTCTGTGGGAGTGGGAGAACGGGAGAGAGAGGAGACTGGGATTGGTATGTAAAATAACTTTGTTTTTAAAATAAAAAAAAAAATACATAATAACACACAAAAAAGCAACCGGCCGATTTCTGATAGCACTTACAGCTGTTTCACAGCAAGGATCAGCTCCTAAGTCTCATGAGGTTCCTGGACTTTGAAGGATTCACAAAGTGACTCCCTAATTGCATAAGGAGTAAGGATACCTTGGCTCAAGAGCCCCTCTGACCCAGCTGTCTCATGCAAATCAAGTAAGGAGCACCTGGACAGCAGATTTAATGAGTCACTAACAATGGTGGAGAGAGCTGCTTTGGGGATACAGGTGTCAGTCATGCCCTTGTAAGTACCTCTTCCACCACAGCCCTAAGAACACCTATAAACTCGTTTGTTCACCAGTATGATTTTTGGTAGAATCATCTCTTTCATTGGTTGTTTTTTCCTTATCTGAGGTGAGAAGATGTCGGCATTTCTTCATGTATCTCCTGTAAAAGTTAACACGGTAGCTGTGTGTGTGTGTGTGTGTGTGTGTGATGTGTGCCATACTAGACATTTTCCTATGATTTACACACATTTACAATATATAACAGTGTTTCTCTGCCTTCCTAATGCTGTGACTCTTTAACACAATTCCCCACATTGCGGAGACCCCCCCATCATAAAATTATCTCATTACTACTTCATAACTATAATTTTGCTCCTGTTGTGAGTCATAATGTAAATACCTGATATGCAGGATATCTGATATTCAGATCCTGTGAAAGGGTCGTTCAACCCCAATAGAGTCACAGGTTGAAAACTGCTGATATATGATGTGTAATAATATGGTTCCTTCTGGAAAATTTAATATAGATATCCTCCTGTGAGAACATCAGCAATCAGGTACTACAGATAATTACTACCAATATGGCTAGAGGAACACTTTCAGAAATCCTAGCAGTAACCAGATTTCTTTAAGTCAAACAGTAATTATTATCTGATTTATGAAGAAACAACCGAGTCTTAGAAAATTAAATGAAAATGAAGAACCTAGATCTTGTAATGCCATAGCTGAAATACCATCAAACAAGGTTCAGCATCCAAGGGCCCCTGTTTTCTATGCTTGGACAACGAACTGACCTTGTCCAACTCCTCTAGTCTCCACGAGCGATCACAGATGCTTTTCTGCTAACTACATTATTTTCATCTAAACAGAGTTGATCTCTAGGTATTATTTTCGTTTAATGAAATCAACAGAAGTCACAGCTACTTTTTACAAGTTGAATTTGGAGGGAGCTTGCAGTTTTCTTCTCGTATTTTTATCTGTTTAAATAATAAAAAAAAAAGACCTGGAATTTTTCTGCATTGACAGGATTCCTATTAAAATAATTCAGACACTGCCCTTTTAAATATGCAGCAAGGCACACAACTCTGACAGCAGATATTTTTATTTGGACCTTAGCATAATGATTCTGTAAGCTTTTTTCTCACTTCCTAAATGAATTATACTTTTATATATTTCACCAATTTTCCACTTATTGTCTTATGAAGGATCATAAAATCTATGTATTGCTTTTCAACTCAATGAAAATCAGCTCTGAGCATCATAAACAGAAATACGGGGGAAAGGAAGAAGAAGAGTATATGGCTGGCTCATTTTGGCATAAATTCTTTAGCTGAAAAGGGTGATTGTTTGGAAAATAAATATTACATAGTCATTTTAATATGTAGTCCAGGGGACTATAATGAATGCACATATGATAAATCTCTGACATCAATATGCATTTGAAAAGGCAGCGCAATGTAAGTACCGTCAAGGTCAACCACACAATCATGCATACTGATGTTGTTCATATACAGTAGCTAAATACTCTCAGGAGCTAAAATGCAGAACCAGATTTCCTGAAATTCTTTATACTCATTTCCATTTTTAGTAGACCATTTTCTTACATTTTGACTATGTTTGTCTAAGTCTCTGACCCTACAATGTGGTACTTTTCTATTACTAGGCTCCTCGTACATGCTGTCGTCATAGTGCCACATCTGACTTTCCCTTTTAATGTGGAGCTTTGATGCAAAAGAGGACCCCCGCCCCAAGGGAGAATGCTTACTTGACATCTGAAGAAAGTGAAATCCTAATTATTCTTTGGGTACACTCCAACAATGCAGTGTTCTACATAAGCTATTTTTACAAAACGTATTTTATTCTTTTTCTGGAAAATGGCAGCCTGAAGTCAGGACTCAGGAGGCTGGGAGCTTGCTGCATTGCTAGAAGTTTCTGTAACCTTCTGAGACTCTGAGATGGCAACAAAACTGACAGTAGCAGGAGCTGTCATCAGCCTTTAAGACCAAATCTGTCCCGGGGTTCTACAAGAATGATTTGACATCACACCCTTTGGTTCCTGAAATGTCTTTAAAGGTTCCTGCTTCGTTGACTGAGCCCTGACAGACTTCCTAGAATTCTTTTGTATTCAGCTATTTATTTGCTGTGCAGGGTAATAAATATTTGCTGAGCAATATTTATGATACAATATCATGACATCATAATGACACAACAATTGATCTTTCTATTTGCTTGAATTATGAATTAAAAAGAGTTGATATTCTACTGCGATGAGTTTCTGTAACCACTCATTTTGTATATATTTTTCTATGAAATGAAGTGAGAATTTATTTAAATATTCAAGCTACTATTGCCAGCTAATGACAGTATGCAAAATGCTACTACCCAACTTGAAGCTGATTAATTCAATTGCTTTTGTGTAGAACTGGAAAGTAATTGCTTGCTAAACCCTTCCAAAACCAATTCTTTCCATTAGAAACACAGCAAGCACAAAACATCCAATTACCCTATTCTTCTGGGGTTAGTTATAAGCAAGTACATTTCATAATGTTTCATTGTTCACTATTAAATTATCAGCTGCTTTAAATCTATTCATCTTTATTTAGAGGAAAATGTCTCCCCAAGCTCTCTCGGATGTCCCACAGATAGTTATCACTGAATTGAAAAGAAATCTTGCCACATCCTATTCCAGTCTGCAATCTGTGTTCTCCCTCAACAAAGAAACAGTTGAGAAACTAATTGCCCTCCACCTTTGGAAGAGATCTAGAGTGCTTGTAGCTACTAAAAGCGATTCACTGCAGAACAACTGAAGTCCATCAAGGTAAACCTTCTATTTTTTTTCTACACTTATTTTCTACAACTTTCAAAAATATTTTCATCCAAATTTATGCAAATCCTGTAGCAAATGACATAACCTATGTGTAATGATTTGGGATTTTAGAGAATAATTTCCTAGACTGGAGAGATGGGCCAGGTGGTTAAAGTGATTATTGTAAAAGCATGAGGACCTGAGTTTGAATTCTCCAGATACACGAAAGAGCCGGACATCACAGGTATCTATAATCCCAGGTTTCCTGTAGAAAGAGCAAGACTGGAGACAAGAGAATCCTGGAAGCTTGCAGGACAGCTAGCCTAGTAGATGGTAAAGAAAAACAGCACTAATGTTCATTTTCATACAAGTGGAAAGTGAGGTGTGACACATGAAGGTACCCTCTAACATCCACAAATGTGTTCTATGCTGTGTGCATGCAGGTATTCACAGCATGAACGCACACAAGCTTCATGCACACACACACACAAAACAAAAACAGACAACAAACAAACAGACAAACAGAACCCCTCCCAATGATTTTCCTCTATGTTTCCTCATTTATGTCTGCGGGTTGGTCCACAGTTATGACAGTGACGAGCACTGCTTGATCAAACATTACTACTCTCTCCGAAAGGCCTCAGCTTTGGTCCTCATTCTTTCTAGGCAAGCATAATGTAATTATAGAAAGAATCCTTCTCAGTCTACAGAGAATGTCTTACTCCTGAAATGTGATCCTTTTAATATTTGAGAATATCCTCCATGTTTCTCTTTCCATGTCTGAACATTCTTGCCTGAATTAAGCAGGAAACATGTTAGGTCAGCTTTAAAAAAAAAAAATTCTGCCCAACATTGATGTGCCTTCTCGGTGGTTTTACATCTGCTGCCTTCCTACTCTGTGCATTGACTACAGTCATCAGTTGAACCCAATCTCTAGCACCTGGCATTATCCTAGCCCATCACACTAGTTCTGAATCAACTCTCTTTTGCTCTCTTAATAAACACCAATATGGGTTTTTTTCTTTACCAATAGATATATTCTCAAAGTTATCAAGTCATGGTCGGGTCAGTCAGTGTGTGAACTATCACTTATTCACATTCTTTGAAACTTTAACGAGCGTCAATGTCATCATTAAGATATAATGACAAAATAATAAAGTATATTATTAAAGCAGATGTCATCTATGTTTTTGTTTCTGACATTGTTCTATTTTCCAGGCTGATAGACTAGAGTTAACTGATGATTAAAATAGCTGTTATTCAACTTACATTTTACACTTTCTTTATAAATGTTCAGCAATGTTTTTCCACATTAGCCCAGCAAAATATAAATGAGATTATTTGACATAACTACCCTATTTATAGGCATTTGGATTATTTATTTGAAAACTGAATATATTAAAATAATGAGCAGTCTTTAAAAATCATGACAAAAATAGTGTGGAAACCTAGTGCAGTAGAAACTTCCCGGACTCTATGAAGGTGATCTTAATAGGGAATCCTAATAATTGCAGGTAAGAAATCTCAATTGGCCATCGCTGGTAGTCAGACAAGGCTTTCAGTGGCGGGACTGGGTTGCATTCATTTGAATTGTTGGCCAAAAGGGTTTCCTAAAAATCCTCAAACAACCCAGGATGATGCTAAGACAAACGGGTATTCTCTGCAAACTGATGGGATGGGGGAGAAGGGCACTGCCAAGGAAAACCACCCACACAACTCATTGAACATGGAGAAGTTCATCTGGTTCCTCCATGGAGCTTTCACTGCGTGTTCTAGTAGTTTTGGTGTGGGAAGGTACCCTGCAGGCTACTGGAAGAGAAATGTGGACAATAACCCAGCTACAACACTTTGACCTACTATCTGTCTTGCCTGAAAATATGCTAGGGCAATAACGAGACAGGGCTGTGGAAGTAGCCAGTCAGTGTCTCATTTGACTTAAGGACCTCTCCACAAGAAGGAACCCTTCCCTGACAAGAACGAGAGACTAGATAACCTGGGGGTAAAACTAAATACAGTTCTGAAAAAAAAATCAACAAGAAAAATAAAATAAAATCAACTGACTGCAAGTATGTGGATTTATCCCTGGGCTCTCCATCCTGCTGCCATAATCAATATGTCCTCTTTGTGCCAGAAACACAGCACAGAGGTTACTATGTTGTGGTGATTTATTTTGAAGTCAAACACAGTGATGCCTCTGATTTTCTATTTTTGTTCAAGTCTGTTAGAAATAGGGTATTGTAAAATGGGATTAAGTTATATTTAAAAGAAAATGAAAAAAACTCTAGATAAACATGGAGATCCAAATTATTAAAAACTATGAAAATCAGCAAACTTAGTTCAAAGGGAAAGGTTTATATCAGTAAACAAACTTCATAAAAGAAGACCCAGAGTAAACAGAAATTAAAAAGAACTAGAAAACAAGAAAAAAAAGAGTACAGTATTAGCAGAAAGAAAATGAGAACAGAAGTAAATATACTAGATTCTAAATGTACAACTTTAAAATGATGGAAGTAGATTTTTTTATAGTTGCATTCTATACTTAATGTCTGTGCTAATATGAATATTAAAGTGCCTACCACGCTGAAATTCACATGTAAGAGAACACACACCTAATATTAGTCTTTTTTGGAGCTGGTTGACATTTTGGATCTATCTCATTCAGGGTTTTTTTTTTTCTAGCTCAATCCCTAATATTTCATTGTGGAAATGTACCACATTTTCATTATCCACTCATCTATTGATGGACATCAAGTCTGTTTGCGGTTTCTAGCTATTATTACTAGAATAGCAGCAAACACAGGTGAGCAGTGTCTCTGTAGTACGATACAGATTCCGTAAACAACATGCCCAAGAGTGGTATAACTTGATCTTGGCTGACACTAGTTGGGTGGCCCAGAACCAAAGAACCTGAAACTAGACAGGCTCTGGACCCAGTGTTCTGCTAAAGCAACATAGCAATAGCAAACTGTTAATGGCATTTTACCCATAGATCGGTTTCTCACTCAGCCTACATCAGCCAACATCAACCTCCATCTTGCGATTAATGGAAACAAGAACAGAGGCCCACAACTCATCGGTGTGGAGAGAGTGAGACTCTGAGAACATTCAGTTCTAAATGAGATGTCTCCATCAACCCCTCCACCCATAGCTCGGGGAGCCATGAGGAGTGGAGACAAAGATTTTAAGAGAAAATGCAGATGGAGGACACCTGAAACAAGCCTTTTGGACACCACAATGAAGCACATATGAACTCACAGAGACTGTGGCAGCATCCACAGGAACTGCACAGTCTAGTCCAGGTATGGCCGCATCACTAAGAGGAAAAGTGGACAAGAACCCCATCCTTAACCCAAAAGTTCTCCAAGTGACAACTTCTTGCAAAGGAAAAATTAGTTTCTCCAAGGGAATGTCAATTGGAACACTAACCACACGAAAGAGCAGCACAAGGCCAGAAGCAGATGTCAACACCAAATAAACTGAGTCTTATTTTTGAAGAATTATTTTTGTCTTACATTGGTAAGTTTGTTTGTTTAAACGTTACTTGTTTTTTTCTTATTTATCATGATTTTTGGTTTTGTGTTGTTATGGGTTTTCTGTGTGTGCGTGTGTGTGTGTGTGTGTGTGTGTGTGTGTGCATGCGTTTCTCATGATTGTTTTTCATTATCTTCCTTCTATCTGTTTGCTTTTTTTTTTTTTGCCTGTTTATTTTCTAAAGTGAGAAAGAAATAAGTAGTGGAGTTGGATAGGTGATGAGGTGGGAAGGATCTGATAGAAGATGAAGGAGGAGAGCTGATCAGAATATGTGTGGATATTTTTATTTTCAATAGAAAATTTATTAATATTTAGGTAGCTTCATAGTAAAAGATAAACTCTAAAATGAGTACTACAAAAACAGCAAAAATTAGAACTTGCTATAAGCTAAAAAAATGAATAACATTGAAGAGTTCATAAATCCCTAGGTTCTTGTGTGCTCTATAAATATCCCTAGTGACATTTTTACTTTTAAAAGATATAGGAAATGTTGTCTGGACCATGCAAGGGCTTCCTCTGTCTATAGTATGTTTATTCATTCATCCAGAAATCACAAAATAATGTGCAGGTTTGAAGTACTATTTTTGCAATTAAAGGGATGGTTGCTACATTGGAAAACATAAACAGATTTAAAATTACTAGTTGAATGAAAGATCCCAGCCCCACAACATGTGCAATGCATTCTTTCATCTTTATGATGCTTATCAATAACCTCCTTCAGAAAATACCGGAGGCAGCCTAGTGCTGAGAGAGAAAACTGGCCGGGAAACAGCAGGGTTTCCATTTGAAGGATGTGAAATTGAATGTCTTCATTATGGTAGTCGTTATTCAAATATAAGTAATTACTAAAATCATGAGTATATACTCAAATCAAAAATTCTTTTTCTTTATTTAAAATAAAATCCTGGCAAAATATTATCCCCAAATATGCTAACTTACATGAAGTCTTCAGACTAGAACATATTTGCTGAATGAAACATTTCTAATTATTGATTCTGACTTCAACATATAATATAAATGTATTTGACATAAATATAATCATCTTTTAAGTTTATTGCTATTTGAGAAGCCATATAATTAGAAAAGGCAGTTATTGAAATTTAATATGAATAACAGTATATTGTCAAGCACATATGTATATGCTGATCAATTGAAAAGAGCAAACAGAGCCAGTATTTTGCAGAACAGCTGTATATGAAATATGTGAAATGAAAAATCACTGGGGTTTAAAATGGGATTTTAAATAAATTTTACTATGTACATTGGAGAGTGTATTAATAAGATTTTTCTAATAAACCAGCATAAACTTACTTGCTGTCTTAATTCAAAATTTATTTTTGGTCATAGTCTAATTGAACGACGAAGCTTCTGGCAGTCAGGTAAGCTTCCCTGGGATGTCCTTGTCAGGAGTTATTTTGGTCATCTGAGGAACATGGTAAAAAAATGACATTAGATACTTGTCTGGTGGAACATAGAAAAAAATGGCATAATCATGATTCAATCTAGAAACAATAGGAAGGGTGCAAGACATTATCTGTTATAAGTAGCATTGAGGAAAAACAGAGAACCGCAAAAGTGTTGATAAACATCCTGCTCAAAGCACTATTACTAACTGTATAAACAGGCATTAAATTTGCTAATTGAAAATCAACTTCAGAATGAAAATGAATGGGGGATGAAAGTAGATTGCTCACGGAACAGCAAAATCCACTTTAAGTTATATGTCCTACTGTTATTCATCTGTAAATGTGGGAAAACTCCAAAAGTTTTGAAACATCTTAAACAAAACTTTAGGGAGTGGGCTTGATATGATGATACAATTTTACAAGCCTTCCCTATTAAGCTGTTATTTTCAAGCACTTCTTTCTTTTTTAAAGAATGATGCAAGGTATATGGAGATCATTGGTTATTTGCAGCTTTTCTTTGAAGTGGGTTTTCCAAAATAAGATTACTGGGACAAATGATGAATACACTTTCAAATTGTAAATATGTCCAATACTGTTTCAAAGGGTATTCACTATTTAAATTCTCCTAACTCTTTATTTACATTCCAAGCACTTCATATACCCAGCAAAAAGTGTACAGCACATGACTAGCAGTAAACAGAAACAAACCTAATAGTACATAGAAATAAACATTCAACTAGAGAATGGAACACCAAAAAATCAAGATAAATAAATAAAAACAAACAGAAAAGCTGTTGCCACATTTTAAAAGAACTTGCTCTAGCAGAGGGTCCAGGTTTGATTCCCAGCACCCACATGGCAATTCACAGCCATCTGACAATCCAGTTCCAGAGGATCTGACATCCCCTTCTGCCCTCTGCAGGCACCAGGAACACACATGGAACACAGACATATATAAGAAAATACACTCATTTGTATAAAATAAATAAATCTAAAAAATCAAGATTAGTAACAATGGGAATATACATGTGATCTTATACCAATTTTTAGCCTGAAGAAATTGGATAAAGGAAGCAGAATAATATGCTAAGATATGTAGGAATCAAGATCTGTAAAGGAAACAGTGATATAAACATGAGATACAACTTAAAACACATTTGAATTTCTCATTTGAATAAGCATTGTTACTGACTCTCAAAAATTATAAAAGTATTGCTTTTGCAGTTGAAAGCAAGTTGAGCTTCCGACTTAAAATTCATGTTTAACTTTCTCCTAAGAAATACCCAAGAATTTATTTTTCTGCTTTTTTTTAAGTGCATCAGTGCCAGAGAAGTCAGTCCATCATCATATTGATATTGGTTATGTCACTGTCCTGCTCTGTCTCCACTAGATAGGATTTAGAGTTAACAAAAGCTTTAAATTCTCTGATCTATAAGATGCAGATGATAAAAAGGTCTACCAGACTTGGCTGAGTCCTGGAGGGACCCGCCTGACTGTGGAAAAAGGCTGTCTTACCACAAATTTCTGAATGGTATGATTCACCAACATCTATCTTATTAAAATTTCAGTCACAAGTCACATACACTTTTGATTATTATTATACATAATTCATCATGGTAACTTCTGAAATGAAACTGAATGGCAAGATGCCTATCACCAAGTACTTTCATGATGCTAAAAACTACAGATATAATTTTAACCTGCTAAATGAGATAAAATATTGACCATTACTACTTAACGTCAAACATTTCTAACTTGAAAATATGAAGCTCAAAATATCAATATCTAATCCTTGGAAATCATATATGACACTACATTAAGGAATTCTATACCTGCTCTCACATGGAAATTTCACCCAAATGGCAGGTGCATGGAAGAGAATTCTGTAAACTCGCTTTCAGGTATGTATAGAATTTGTAAATGAGTCATAAGTTAATAACACATTTGGACTTCAGCTAGGTTTCTTAAATAGCCACCAAACTGAAAAGCAAAGCATCCTGTGACACATATACTTTCATACATTCTGAACAACAGGCAAAAGCCTGTGTTTCCAGTGGGAGAGTTCAGTCTCAGCTACGGTGATTGTGATGGTGCTCCCTTAGCCCAACTGAAATTGGATTTTATCAGTTTGAATCATTACTGTGTTTCTGACCTCCAGGTTCATTGGATGATTAGTCCTTTTGTTGAAAAGATGGAACATTACAATTTCTCAATCAGGAAAATAGAAAACATAGTCATTTGTGATCATTGGGCTCTAGGTTTGTCACGCACCATTTTGTTTATGGAGAAAATTGTACCCTTTAGAGATCTGCACACAAGGATGGGCTGGGACTCCACTTTTCCATTGTCAACCTTTTGTTTTCTCATGAGCTAGTTTCTTGCCTGAAGAATGGCTGTGATCCAACTACTCAGTCACCCCAAGCTTTTATCCCCTTAACTATGGTGCTTTGTTTCTTCTGCTGGAAATGTGTCCCAGAATGTTGCTCATCTGCTTTGTTGCCTTTCTTTTAGGGCACTTATACTTTCTAGGTACCTATGTGATTAAGTGTTACCTGTGACCAAATACTGTGTCTTTTCTGAAGGGCATATTATTCAAGAAGGTTTAGAGAACTGTTGTCTTTATTATCAACTATTTCCTTACTCTCAGTGTTTGGCAAGACAGTATGAAGCAAGAGGAGCATGCGCTCGTAATAAGCCCGTGTGGATCTTACGAGATAGAAGACATTAATGAAATAAGCTGCTTGAGGTGGGTTTATTGGATCCAAATGGGGAGTAAGAGATCACAGCAGTCTGGGATTCGCTGCCAGTTGGCTGCTTATATTTAAAGCTTCTCAGCAAATGTGTGAGATTAATTTGTATCAAGATGCAGAGCAAGGAAACCACCATGGTGTAGTTTTATACTCACCCCAGGTAGAGGAGGACTGGCCAGAACATTGAAGGATGTCTTGTCCTGGGTCAAGTCACCAAATATGGCAGACCCAGATGGCTCCAGCCAGTTCCCCATGCCGAGGAGTCTCAGCATATTCTGTACTTATCTTCAAGAATTATAAGCAATAAAGTAGGGAAACTGAACTGGGTAGGTTCCCAGCAACATGCATAATTCTACTGCATAAAAATATTTAAGGAGCCGGGCAGTGGTGGTGCACGCCTTTAATCCCAGCACTCGGGAGGCAGAGGCAGGTGGATCTCTGGGAGTTCGAGGCCAGCCTGGTCTACAAGAGCTAATTCCGGGACGGGCACCAAAGCTACAGAGAAACCCAGTCTCGAAAAACAAAAAAAAAAAAAAAAAATAAGGAAACATTCAAGATTCTGAATATAATAAAACTATCTAAGGATTCATTTGTCTTTAAGATAAAATTCCAGGCTCTACCAGGGATCCCAAAGATACCCATAGGCCCCAACTGGTGCCTTGTGGCCGAGGCTGGGTGAAGATGCCCGCAGGTCCACCCAGCACTGCTAGACCTGGGCACCATTACAATGAGAAATGTACGGTGGACAAATAGGAGCGAAAGAGAAGCAGAGCAGTTGATTGCTGTGGGGAGAGGCAGAAATGAATAAGTGAAGGCAGTGAGGAAAAGGTTGATGTGGGTGGTGGCCTGGACAGCCACCCCAAGGCCATCGTGACACCTGGGCCCAAGCTGCTGGCAAGGGCCACATCCGAAGCCATGCTCCCACAGCATCCAGTGACTATATTGGTGTTCATGGCTCCCATTACCACTGAAGGTTATGTGGATTCCCAGAGTCTGGGTGGTCACCTGAGGCCATATTGGTGGCCTTGCTGCCACCAGGGCATATTGATCTGAGTGGTGTGTGCTGCCATTTGGGACCACCGTGATGTCTGGACCTGAGCTGCTGCCGAGGACCAGGTCTGGGTGGTCCTTCTGTAGCTGGGGTCTGTGTTAATGTCTGTGATGGAGGTGGGTCTTGTATCTGTCTGTTGCTTTGTCTGTGTCCCATGTTACCACGGGAGTCCATGTGAATCATGGTTGTTGAAATCTGAGGGCAGTGCTGACCTGCCTACTCTTCACTGGCCCTGGGATATCTGGTCCTGTCCCTTGCTGGCCACTGAAGCAGGAGAGCTGGCCCTGGACAACATGGGAGAAATATTCCCACCCCTCATAGGAGAACTGGCTCCAATCCTGACTACAGCACAGAAGAGCTGACCCTGATGGTGTGGCCACAGGAGAGCTGGTTCTGCCTCTCTTCTGAGGGCAGTGGTCCTAGTGGAGGACCAGACTGACCATCAGCTAATGCCCAGGCCCAGTTCTTTGAGTTGCTCCAACCTAACATCTACCCCATCTATGACTTTCTGGAGCACGTGAAGGGACTAGTCATATGGAACCATGGCAGAAGGATCACCATGACTGAGGGTAACAGCACAGCATCTGAGAGAAGTTACAGCGAGGGTCCGGTTCTGATGGTGTGCCAGAAACCAGGAGCCTTGAGAAGGACCAATGACTCATCACAAGGAACATTTGAAAGTAAAGCTGTTTGGACAAGAGTGTGTACTGCACAACCCACAGCTCCCAAGGCCAGGAAGACAAATGCAGAGCTGATGGAGGGGCAGAAAAGGTGAAGGAATAAAGTGGGTTTTGTTTTGCTTTTGTTTCTTTATTTTCTTTTCTTAATTAATATTTTATTTTTTATTTTCTATTTTGAGGATCCTGCAAGGGTGAAGGGTAGATACGGAGGGACTGGGAAATGAGTGGTTTTGAAGTACATGATGTGAAATTCCCAAAGAATCAATTAAAAAATTATGTTAAAAAGGTAAAATCCTACTTTTCCCAAATCTCACTACATAGATTTCTGTTTATGTTGTTTTCCATTCCAGTTTGCATTATGCTCTAGTGTGCTGCAGTTCCATCATTTCAAGTTTAATTACTATGTATTTTTGAATACTAAATATGTAGGACAAACTGAGAGGAATCCAATTATGCTATTATAGAGATGTATTAAAATGTGGTACATTAAATACATATGGTGTTCAAAACAAATGTCACTGAGAAACAAAAAGGAACAGATATATGTTGGCCTTTGTATAAGACTGAGAAAATTCTGATGCACGCAGCACTTGCTGTTCTTAGTCCATCTGTCATCTCTGATACTCACATGCTATTTCTCTCTGCTCAGTCAATATTATTAAATCGACTATCAGTCTTAGTTTTATACAACTGCTCTGGTGAAATGCCATGACAAAGATCACCTGGGGGAGGCAAGGATTTACTTGGTGGTACTTCCATAGTCAGAATAGGGACTCAAGCAAGGCAGCAAGGCAGGGACTTAGAGGCAGGAAATGATACCACAGTCCAGAACATCCATGAAGGGCTGAGTCTTTTCAAATCAATCACTGATTAATAAAATGCTCTAGGGGTCTATCTACAGCCCATCTTTTATGGAGGCATTTTCCCAACTGAGATCCCAACTTTCAGATGATGATAACTAACTGTATCAAGTTGACATAAAACTAGTCAGCATAACTGATACCTTGTCAGCGTGGCACATAATTGCACCACTGTTAAGCCATATGGAAGAAGGGAATCTTAATTGAGAAAGTATGCCCCCATCAAATCTAGCTGCAGAGCACTGTCTTCATTAATTATTGATGGGGGCCCAGCCCATTGTTGGTAATGCCATGCCTGGGCTGGTGGTTCTTGGTTCTGTAGGAAACCAGCCTAGGAAAGCCATGTGCAGCAAGCCAGTGAGCAGCCCTCCATGGCCTCTGTATCAGCCCCTGTCTCCAGGTTACTTCCCTGTGTGAGTTCCTGTCCTGACTTCCTTGGATGGCAATCAGTAGAAGCCAAACAAAACCTTTACTCTGCAACTTGCGCTTTAGTATTTATTTATTTATTTATTTATTTATTTATTTATTTATTTATTGTCTCAGCAATGGTAACCCTAAGACATACAGAAATGATAAGTTCCTTAGATAAGATGTGGTAATGGAGGTGCTTATGTTCCAAACACATCACGAACATGTTTGAACACAGTTTATGCTAATAATAGTAGAATGCAGAGTGCTTGATTTCTTCATTTAAATTTTACTTTTCAGATGCATGGACCCTGACAGAACCCTAACTGTAACTAAACTATTCTACTTAATGCATTATATTTCAATATCCCAATCTTTATGAACACTGGGGAACCCACTTAATTATTTTATCAACAAAAATGTTCATGGTACTTAACTCAACTTGTGAGTGATAGGAAAACTGACTTGCAATAATTTTACCATCCTCTCATCCAAAAGAGCATAGATATATTTAAAATATAGTTACATTGGTCAAGTAAATTAAGTCAATCAAAAATATATTTATTTACAATAAAATTTTATTTAAAATATTAAAAACTCTCTCAAAATTCAGTAGAGTTTTCTACCCAGCATCTTGATTTGAGGACAAATAGTTAATGTTATAGAAAGTAAGTATGTTAATCATCTTCATTTGTAATCAGCTCATGCTTCTTCAACTTAGTATGTTTCTTTGTGACTATCCCAACTGCCCTGGGATATCCTGTGCTCTCTAGATACTTAAATATTAACTTTTATTATTTTTTCATGTAAAACTAAAATATTCTGGCTTCTACATATTAATTGAATAAGATAAAACAGAAACAAAAAAGTAGTCTTTAGATGTGAGAAAGAAGGCAAATTCATCAAAAGTGTACATGAAACTTTAATGTTAATCTCACTTCATTTTTAAGATAACTATAAAATTAAAATTTAAATAGAAATATACTATAGTAGAGAACAATGTTGCTCCCAGAAGACATGGGCTGCCAAATGAATATCTCGCTGTCAGACAGGCTTCATCTCCCTACAAGTCATTGGGCAGAGATCTCAGAGGCATCGAAAACAATACAGTCTATTTGCATTTTTCCTGTTCTCTGACCAAAACCATATGATAACACTCTATTCTAAAGTTACCACACATGTTGGATCCATGACACAGAAAAATCAACATTGAGCTGACTGAGAAACGTCCCTGCTGACGGGTCTCATATGCTGGAGGTACTATTTAGACTGCTGAGAGAGAAGGCTGTCAATGGATTCACACAGTGCTGGACCCTGGGTGTTTATAATACTGACCAGCCAGGCAAGATGCACCCACTGGTGCAGCGGTGGTAAGACTGTTTATGGAGATAACTAACGGCTTTCTTGATTGGATTTGAGTTCTAGTGCACAGGAGATATTTCTTACCTGGTGCTATAATCAAGATAAAAATACGTGGCTGGGGAAGTCATATGACCCTAGAGAGAATTATTGATAATTTTTTAAACATTCATGCTGTCTGCTGGGATACTAACTCCTGATTCCCATAGGTCCAATGACCTGGGATAGATGTGTGAAGTCAGAAGAATGACAGAACTCTGACTACCTGTTTCAAACAAGTGACCCTCAGATAGCCAGAGTCATATTTATTTATACAGTCTGAATAGTTTTCATGAACAGTTTTGCAATCATTTTTTTTCCTTAAGTTTCTAATAGTAGTTACAATAACTGCCAGTTTGTTTCCTTGCCTCATTCTCCCTTTGACCCCCAACTTCCCACAGGTAACCATTACCCACTTGATTCATAGTTTTAATACTAAATGTATAAGCAGAATTGCAAACAATGAAGAAAGATTTCTAGCTAGGCACACCTACAGGTAGAACCATGTGCCCTGGTGGCAGCATTTGCAGTTATAGCATCACGCAAAGCAAAAGAAAGTTTTGACAATAATGGTTAATGTTTACCTCTGGTGAAATCCAGGCTCTCACAATCAACTCATCAGCCAAAGCTGAATCAAATCATTCTTCATTCTGCACTACTTTATCTCCTATGGGGGAGAAAACAGAAACAATGCTTCTAAGGCCTTCTCTTAAGGGAAATACTGGTATAATATGGAAGAATAAGAATACATATGTATTCTATTAAGGAAGACATTGCATGGGTAAATGATTTGATTTAATCAAATTCTAATTTTAGAACCAGCCTTTAGCTTTGCAATAAGGGATTGTAATTGCTGATGCAAAAATAATAATTCTGTAAATCTGGGTAAGGATCATTAAACTTGCTGGCAAACTTAAAAAAAAAAAAAACATTTTCTTTTAATTAGAGATGTTCATCAGTTCACAATAATTCTGTTAGAACTGTGATTTTTGAATCCAGCTATTCTCATGAAAATCAGTAGTAGTTTAAACAAATATGAATTTTAAGAACCTCACAATTTGACATGCTAATATTTTGAAAGTCTTTTTAACTTATATATTGAATATTAGTTTTTAAAACAAATCTTGTACCCACTATCTCTGTACTATAAATTTTCAAACCATTAACCTGAATAAAATACTAGAGAAAAGTAACTTCTTTCTTTCTGCCCCTTCCTTTAGCACTTTTCTTCATGGTAATTCGCAGTGAGCTCAGAAAGTGCAAAAGTCAACCATCTTGTCAGTGACCTTTAAAACTAAGCATGCATTCTAGGACGTCTATTTGATTTTATCACTCATTTTAATCTCCAATATTTCTACCAACTTAGAAGTGAAAATTATTTTAAAATTGAATTTTTTGTATCTACTTCCCTGGGGTTTTTTGCATCCTTATAACAAATATAGCCTTAACAGTGCTTTGAGAACTATTACTTTTATAAAGGTTGGTTTGATTATGAGTGTGAAAGGCCTTAAAATGATATTTGTGGTCAAGAAATGGAGTAACAGAAATTCTGGACACTTTTATTTAGAAACTCATTCTCCTCAGAAATATGCTTTGTAAGCAATCTTGCTGAAGATAAATGTACAAACTGAGAAATGTGCACTCACAGGTCTATTCACTTCTAACCCAATACAATCATGAAGTGCTAGAGAACACGAAATGCCAACACATGACCAAGTCACCAATAACATGTATTCTCTCTTATAATAGCTGCATGAATATGAGAGAGAGAGAGAGAGAGAGAGAGAGAGAGAGAGAGAGAGAGAGAGAGAGAATCAAGCGTAGGTTGTAGATTTAATGAATGCATCTTTTTCCGCATCTCACTCAGCCAACACAGCATGAAATAATGCTACAGCAGCAATGATGTTCATTTTTAACCCAGCCTCTGGTGTGCAGAAATTGAGTGTAGGACTGGGCCATACAAAGGGCATGACTATTCTGAAATAATCTCATACTAGCGTGAGAAAATCTGAAGATGACAGAAGCTTACACAAGAGACGCACCAGTCACATATAGAAACCCATGTGATCACAAACTGGGATAATTTTAGGAGAAAAGAAAAAACTTTTAGTATTGGATTACAATTAACAACACAAAACAAATTATTTATAAGTATATGCTGCTATAAATATTTGAATTGATAAGTAGAGGGGTGGAAGAAACTTGCCCCTGTGGAGGAATTCGAGTCAATCAAGGTGAGTGAATAAGAGAAACAGAAAATCACTGTTATAAAAAGAACTTGGCAATATATTACAGACAAAACGAATTAATGACTCCAAAATGATTTAGTGAAAGTTTGAGGAAAATAGCATTTATGCACACTGTCAAAATGTTTCTGCCTAAGACACTTGTGTGTACTAGGCGGAAACAGTGGCTTTGCGATGGAGGATTTGGCAGACACTTCCTTTTTAGAAACCCTCTGATCACCACCAAAATAAAGACACTTTGATGTGCTTCCCCGACATTCGCCAAGCACAGCACAGAGAAGCGGGCAGCATTCAACATCCGTGTCCCAAATCCATAAATTCAATCTAATAGCAAGAAGCCAAAACCAAAGGAAACCAAGGACTATCCTCAAGTAACTACCCAGCATCTTCAGACTCATGAAAAGCAAAGGGAGATTAAAGAAATAATGGCACAAGCTGGGACGGAGCCAGGAGCCATGACCACTAAAATGGAATTCCAGATCAGATCTTTACCGTAGAGATGCCACAAGTCCTCAAACCATCATCCTCAGCAAAAATGACAGTGTTTGGTCAGTGTCTGGTTTTGGTTCTTCATAGTGTAGTTATTCGATGTTTAGGATAAAAACAATCTGGGTAACAAGGATATGGGAAAACAGAACTACTCTTCATTTTTACCTAAGTCTAAAGTTCTTTCTAAATATAGTTTATTAAAAAAGAAAAATGTGAATCAGATTCCAAAACACAGCCAGTAATAAAGATTCTATTAAAATGTTTATTGGGTGGGTAAGGAGGAAGGGAGGACCTGAGTGGACTTGGGGGAGAGGAAAGAATAGGATCAAAACATAGTGTATGAAAACTTGCAAAAATTAAAAACTGTAATTAAAAAGTTCATTGGGGCCACATTTTAGTTATAATATATTTGAAAACATTTATATTTAAAAGCAGAATAAATATGGTCATATAACGAGAAATTTTGAGAGGATTCAGTCTATTTTTTAAATTTAAAATTTTCTCTTTATATATTCCATCCAACTTTAGTTTCTCCTGCTCCTCCCATTCACCTCCTCCTTCAGATCTGCTTCTTCTCTATTTCCCTTCAGAAAAGGGCCAAGCTGAGTTTGTTCCTAATCCTAGTGTTCATGTATATGATGCATGGGAAGCCAAACACTACCGAAGAACTTTATAGAATCATTGCAAACAACATAAATATCTGTGCCTGTGTAAACCACAGGAGGGTTGCTGATGACTTAAGTGCTCATTTCTATGTGTTTGATTAAATGCTATCATAATACTACCAGTTTCTTCTATTTATCTTTTGCTTGCTCATTTATAATTTTCCAAACATGGTTTGCATTCCATTTTTCTTTAAGACAGGGTCTTTCCATGTAAAAACTTGGCTGGCTTGGAGCCCACTGTGAAGATTAGACTTGTATTGAACTCAGACATCCACCTGCCTGTGTCTCCGGCTTGCTGGGATTAATAGTGTGTACTCCCAGCCTGAGGGTGTGTTGTGTATTATTGCAAAGCCGAGGCTAATCACAGCCTTCATGGCTGAAGCTTCGGAAGCTAAACCTAGTGTTCTCAGTCTTGTGGAGTGCGGATGAGAATGCTATCAAGGCAAACTAATATGTGGGAAAAATAACTCTCACGGTGTTCAGATTCAATAATATGACATAATAGAAGAGGAACACATAGATCTATCTTTAGATGAGCATGCTTTTCAAATGGTCTAGACCAGACTCTGTTCCTAGGAAACAGGGGGAAGCCACACCCAAAGACACAAAGAAAGGTATGCTTGTAACAATTTTCAGCTTAAGTTTTCCAGCTGGCTGCTTTGAATTGTAAATTCCTTTGAAGAGAGACATTAGTACTTCCAATAGATTCTGCTTTCTATGAAAAAAAAATTCCCCAAAAAGACTTCCTATGATGTTTTAATTTCTTGATTTCCATTGCTTTTGTTTTCTTACAAACTACATAAAACCTTGTCTGTATAGGTTAAGAAAATCACCATTTTAAAAAAAATGCTAGAAATTATCTTCACACAGAGCCGTACAATACAATAAGCACTGTGTAGTCTTTTCAACAATATTTTAAATACTTTTGAAATACTACTTTACAGTTATCTATTAATATAAGTGCACACCGGTTTTTCAGAGAGGATACTGATCTATGATCTTCCTTTTGTCCTTTGGTGTTATCATTTTAGAATCATGTTAAATATTTTTGTGCATTATGTTTTCTCTTTTTTTCCCCACAAGCTGAGGTCAGCTGTTTCTGTGGGTTTCCCCATCATGGTCTTGACCTCTTTGATCGTATTATTGCTCCAGCCTCTCTCCAACTGGACTCCAGAAGCTCAGCCCAGCACTTAGTTGGTGATCTCTGCATCTGCTTCCATCAGATACTGGATGAAGGTTCTATGATGACAATGAAGGTAGTCACCAATCTGCTTACAGGAGAAGGGCAGTTAAGGCACCTTCTCCACTATTATACTTAGATTCTTAACTGGGATCATCCTTGTGGATTCCTGGGAATTTTCCTCGTGGGGAGGGAAGGAAGAGTGGGGAGAAGAGTGGGGAGAACATGAGAGATTGGGAAGTTCGAGTTGGGGGAAGGACAGAAAGGGAGAAACAGGAAAGAGATATCTTGATAGTGAGAGCCATTATGGGGTTAGCGAGAAACCTGGCATTATGACTTTTATAACTATTAAAGAGAGTCAAATTTTAACTATTATTTTGCCTCATATTTTATGTTTCCATGAAAGTAATGAGGATAGAAAAATAGATATGATCCGACAATCCTAGCCCAAAGCGTGATTCTGAAGGACTGAATGTCCTGTTACGGACATGTTTGCACATGCGTGTTCACCATTGCTCTACCCACCATAGTCAGGACGTTCATCAGATGGAGAGTGAAAGATGAAAATGTGTTATACACAATGCAATATTATCTAGCTTTGAAGAAAGTGAAGCTATCAGGTTTGCAGTTAAATGGAGAGAGCTACAAATAATTCTTGGGTTTTTATTTTTCTTTATATCTTCTTTACCCAATGTTGGTTCAGTAGCGTGTTGTTTAGCTTCCATGAATCTGAGTATTTTCTCTCCTTTCTTTTGTTATTGATATCCATCTTTAACTCAAGGTAGACAGACAGAATGTAGAATGTGATTTCAATTTTTCTGTTTTGAAATTGATATAAAAATAGTGTGTTAGTTACTTTTATATTGCTATTAAAAAAAAAGAACATAGCCAAGGCATCCTCTAAAAGGAAGAGGTCATTTGTGTTGGGATAAAATCCCATCACCTTCATTGCAGGAGAAGCCTGGCAGCAGGCAGATATGGTGACTGGAGCAGCAATCGCATATTATCCCACAAGCACAAGCAGAGAGCATGGCTAGTAACTGCTGCTCTGAAACCTCAAAGCCACCTGTCACCAGTGACATGCTCCTCCACAGAGGCTACACTTCCTATAAACACCCAAAGAGCATTAGCAACTGAGGACCAAGTACTAAACATGTGAATTTCTGGGAGACGTTATCACTCAAATCATTTTCATTTAACCAGGTCTTCGCATCCTTTCCAACTGTGAGATACATCTACATAAGATCAATCGCCACATTTTACATTTTATTTTCATGGGGCTGGAGAGGAGGCTTGGAGATGAAGAGTCGTACTGCTCTTGCAGAGGACTCGAGTTCAGTTCTTAGCGCCAGCATCTGGCAGCTCACAACAACCTGAAACTCCAGCTCCAGAAAGACCTGGCCCCTTAGGCCTCTGTGACAACCTCTACTCAGGTGCACAGATCACACAAGCGCACATAATTAAAATTAATAAAATTAAATACTTAAGTATTTTGCTTATTATAACCAAGTATTCTATTTATCTATAATCAAAAATAAGTCTCCTATTTTTGATAGAAATATTGGCAAGTATAAAAAGCCCCTTTAATTTGATGCTTGAATAAGCTATGAAAAATTTAATAGCTGGGATGGAAAGAAACATTTCTGACATGGACTAGCAACTTTCTAAGGTATTGCAATGTAAAATATTAATTCTGCAGCTCCTTCGGGGTTAACTGATCCAAATTTAAGCTTGAGTATGCTGGACTGTTGCTAAGCAACCTGTGAGTTGCTATGTTTAAAATTTTAGGATTTTATAACTAATGTATTGTTCACTGAATTTCTTATTGGACCATAGGAAGCAAAGGCTTTTCTTAGAAGGAAAATACTAAATAAAACAGTGAAGCCTTAAACTACATAATTGCTGGCAACCTAAGCTTCCTGGAAGGTTACATTTGCTATATATGAGTGGTTGCTGAAGAAATTCAACTTACTTGGAGAGTGAAAGTCATTTTAGGAAATTAATATTTAATATATCAATAATCATTTTAATGAGTAGAACCTCTAAGAACCAGATGTTGGTGATATCTTTGCAGCCTCATTTCTCTTCTGTGTTCTGTTTCTGCACTTGCTGCTTGAGTCAGTGTCCACTGTTTTCTCAATCACATCAGTCAGTGGTCCAGCCTTACACATGAGTGCTCATCTTTCGACTCCCGGCCCTTTTGCTCTGTAAATGACGTCCAATTACTGCAGTGCCAGTGATGTTCAGCTTCCTCTCATTACATGTTTGCAGTGATCTGTGTAATCTGGTGTTTCCTGTGATGGATCGGCACATCTGTGCAAGGGAAGTCTGGCATTAGATGAGGCCATCAGAGCACATAAGTGTCCAATTACCTGAATTGTGTTCATCGTTGAGGTGAATAATATGGATTTGCCTTTTTCTTGGTTTTCCTTTTTTTTCCTCTCCCTAGCTAGAGAATGGTACCCTTCGTCAAAGCCAACATATAACATCTAGCAAATCAGATTGTGCTAAATATTGAGAGCAAAATTAGAATAAGACACAAGGTGTTCACAGAGTGGTGAAGTCGATAGAAAAAAATGACAATTGTAAAGCTAAGCACAGAATATAGCATTGTAAAATACAAAGTACACAGTGGAAAAAGTGCATGATAAGGACCTAATTCACTCACTAAAAGCTACGCTTCTGGTCAGTCTCAGAATTTACAAGTCAAATCCATTGGGACATGTGGGTGTATGGGGAAAAATGACTGAAGATGGAAAATTAAAAAAAAACAACAGCTGTTAGATAAGCAGTGACCAGAAGCACTCTTCAGCTCTCTGTAACCATGAGGAAATGGCCTTACAGGCAGAGAGGCTCTGCTTTGATTTGGTTTGAAAGATTCAACCTGTGATTGATTTGCATCTTACTTTGTATACCTGAGAGGATGAGTACAGGCGCAAGAAGCTAGCAGTTTCAGAGGTTAGCTTTTGATCAGCAAGGCCGAAGCACACAAGCATCGTGCTATAGTAGTACCTGATTGTTTATATCTTGATCTACAGGTAGGAAACAGAGAGAACGAGAGAGACACTGGGCCTCTTGTGGACTTTTGAAACCTCAAAGGCCACCCTGAGACACACACCTTCTCCAACAAAGCCACATCGACTCAAGCAAGGCCATAACTCCTAACCTTTCCCAAATGGTTTCTCCATCTGTAAACCATGCATTTAAAGAGATGAGTCCATGGGGACCATTCTTTCTCAAACCATCTTTGAGTCTTAAGTCCAGTGAGAGCAGTTAGTTATTGCTAAAATGTGCATACCACTATTCTACTCATTATAACATGCTAGTCATTTGTGTGATCAGTATTTGTCATAGTAAGGTAGCCTTGTTGGTTACTTAGTTCTTTGGATGCTTGCACGCCACCTTCTACTACCATGCAAGCCAGTCTTCTGGAAGATGGCTGTCTCTGGGTACCACTTCTAAAATGCATGGTATGCTCAGTGGCAGGAACTTAGCTTTCACCTCTGGGGCTGATAACCAAGAACAATAGCAATTGAGTGTTTGGGGAGACCCTTAGACAGACCTTGAGAACAGCTCAAAAGATGGTTGCTCATGGCTAGCTTTTGGGGGTTTGTTGATTGGTCTTTGACTCTTGTAGAAAGTGCGGTCAGTCCAGATGGAAAAAAGTTCATCCAAACTGTATATGTATATTTATATACTGAATTACAGGTACTACAGGTGTTTAATATTTATTTTGCTTGGTTTTTGGTAAATAGTTAATCACACGATTCCTTGTGGTCTTTTGGACATCCTTAGTGTTATTTCACCTCCTCCCTCCTCCTGCATTTCCCTCCTTTCTTGCTCCCTTGGGAGCTCCCCATTTCCCCACTACTACTATTAGATCAATTGTATCCTGCTTCCCCTTTCCCCTTCTCCCACGTTCTTCTGTATTTATAGCACTATCTAAGGAGCCCCCTTTCCCCACTTCCCTGATCAGATTTCTTGAGAATGTTGGTTAGATACTAACAAGGTAGAAAAATAACCTCCTGTCTTCCCAATGATGTTTAGGTAGGGTAGAAGCCTCAGGGTTTTTTGCTGTTACCTTGATGTTCAGGATATTCAACCTCATAATTCTAGATGGTCAAAGATATTGTGGTCCCCCTGTTTAAATCAGAGAAGTAGGGAATGAATTCCACCAAACACCAACCTAGATGGCCTATTACTCACAGTGTAAAACCACAAGCCTTTGCACACAGGCACTAATTCATATGAAAAAGTAAGAGGTCAGCTCTTTATGATAAGGGACCAACCATCTTGTTCTAGGAGTTAATGGTAATTGGACTAATTGTGAATATCATCCCATTCCAGGTTGGCTACAGGGATTGGTGGTGATAGATAAGGCAGCTGCCAAATTTGCTTCCTTCATCACCCAATTGTATGGACACCTAATCAGAAACTGAAACTAGACCTTGCGGTTTTAGTGTTAGCATTATTTTCAGTTCTTTCATTGAACAGTTGCTGTGCCTGAAGATATAATGCCATCAAACCCAGTCCTTCAAAATCATCTGTTGGTGTTCAACATACACGTAGTTTCATTTAGTCTCCCAGTCATCAGCTATGGGTCACTGTTGGAGTTTCCATCAGCATGGGCCGTGTGTCCCACACATATTTCCTCAGTATGTATAACTCCGTTTGTTCTACCTGGACTCAAGCACCATGGTTCTCTCCCAGTCCTGTACATTAGTGTTCCTCCTTCACACACAGCGCAGTGAGGGGCACAACTTGCCAGTGGAGTGGACCCAGCAGGGATAAATGGGGCACAGCAAGCAAAGGTGTTTATCTCACTACCTTGCCCTTCATGACTCCCAAACCACGAGGCATGCTGGACCTTCTCCTGCTAACTCATGTCAACTATGCTTTCCCAACCTAAGAGAGCTGCCATAGAAATTTGCACTCACGTATGCAACACTGGGGCTACCTACCAGCTCGGGACTGCTGGACCTGCCACAGGCCGCACTTCTGAAGCTCAGCAATGTTGAAATAGGAGCGGCAGGGCTGCTTCCCAGACACCCGGCCACCCGCACGGCTAGCTTTACCCGAAATAATTACACGGAAACTGTATTCTTTTAAACACCACTTGGCCCATTATATCTAGCCTTTTCTCGGCTAACTTTCTCATCTGGACTAGCCAATTTCTAATAATCTGGGTAGCCCACAAGCTGGCTTACCAGGGATGATCTTAACCTGCGTCTGCCTGGAGTGGGAGAATCATGGCGACTCCTTGACTCAGCTTCTTTCTCCCAGCCTTCTGTTCTGTTTACTCCTCCCACCTATGTTTTAACCTATCAGGGCCAAAGCAGTTTCTTTATTGCTTAACCAATAAAATCAACAGATTGATATATGACACTCCCACATCACAGCAATCCAGAATGCTTGATGCTAACACTGATAATACAAATGTCCAACTCTAGTGTGTCATATTTCTAGGAATAAAAACACATTGGGCCTACCTAATTAAGCTCAGACAACATTAAAAATATTTGATGGTTTATTACTCATAAACATTTTTCTATTACAATCACAAATATCGTCCACACATTTAGATCACTTAATAATTCAGCCAAATAGTACTGGAAGTCCCTACTATGATTGGTGCAATTTTCCTGATTAATACCAAATGTACATGAACTTACTGCCCTGCCTCCTGCAACCCCTCATATTTCTACTTACTTTGTACCCTTTACCACGTTTTCTATGTTTTTAGGGCACCTCATGCTTAACTTTCTGAAAGTTTCCTATACTATTCAGGCCACATTTATGACTCAAATAACTGAGTTCAAAACTGATGTCAAAACATTGAGAGGTCAGTGTCAATACAAACTCCACAATGTCTATTTTGACCCAGATTAGAGGTTTTAGGTAAAAATAGTCAGTTCTGTCTTACAGCATGCATGAACCCTGACTTCAGTTGCTTCCCAATTTGGCTCCTATTTTTAAGAGGCTGAGTGCACACACTTCACCTACTCCTGCTGTTTGTTTGGGTCCCTTTCTCTGAGGCTAGGTTCCAGACAGATAAATAGGGTCTCATTTCTTCAAAGCCAGCAGAACTATTCTAGAAGCCTAAAGGGAAGGCGGGAAAGCACAAAGCTGTCTCACCCTGCTCTGCCTCTTCAACTGAAGCTAAGCCATTAGGTCCAACTGTCTGTGACCATAAGCTCACATGCAGCCCTCTCAGAGTGCCCTGCTTAGAAGTCCTCTGTTGTTTAGCTCTAGGAATAACAAGACCTTCTGGCATTTCATCTTTTTGTGCTAGTGTGCTATATCCTGACTTCAAAAGAATCTTAAATCTTACAAGACATCTGTCTGATGAGACTTTCCATTGTTCTCCCAACTCTCACAAAAATATCACCTGTGTACTTAAACTAATCGTAGATATTTCCTGCTTTAATAAGAAATCCTTCACTTTAAGTTACACAATACTTGTGCTTGGAGCACAGTAAACCCATAAAAAAATCATAACTTACTTTTTAATCACTTTCAGTATGCCTCATTTATTAGAGTTACACTTTTCCTCCCAAAGAAGAGAAAGGGGAAAAAAAAACAAACAGAATACTGAGCCACATTAATTTATCTTATGATCAAAATGTTTTGATAATCATTATTGCCCTACATCCTTTGAGAAACGTAACTCTCTAACAACCCAAGATAACGATGCAAGAATACATCAGTAGAATCATGTGGCTGATGCAAACGCAGAAAGGGAGCAAAGGAATCCCTTATGATCCTTCGCATCTCTATCTTAATTATATATTTCTGCTTGTCACAATGTTTAGAATTTTTCATCTATAGAAGCTTCAGTACATGTATTTATTTTCAAAATTACCACTGAAGCTTTTCTTACACAGCACAAAAACACTCACAGCACCTCTGATCTCTGAGTGTAACCAGTGATGCCTGGGATCGAATTCACTCACATGTCGGAATTTCTCAGATCCTTGGCGCTTTCGTTGGATTGATGTCTTAACTGCATTATGACTCAAATGTTGAAACATTTCTGAAACTTGTTCCTGCAACCTTCCCAGTGCAGGAGATTCCAGACCATGTTCAAGGAGGTCTGCTTTACAAAAGTACATCTGAAAAAAAAAATGTAGCTTTGCAATCAATCAAAAAAAGTTGCATGTTTCCAACACAATTTCTATTCTACTTTAATTAAAGTGTGGCTTTGCAATTAGCTGAGAAAAATTCCATGTTTCAATGCAATTTCTATTCTAATTTACTTACCATTTCCCACTTCTAAACAGAGGTACTAATGGTGAATTACATTAATAAAAAGCTATTAACTGAGCTGAAGTAGATAAAAAATAAAATTGTCAACTTGTAAGATTGAACATAGCTATCATACAGTGTATAATAAAGCTACTACATGGAAAAAGTGGATCTTTTTGGGTTATACTAGGTAGGTTTGGAGTTTTGCTTTGGAAAAGCAGAAACATCCCATCTCCTCCCTGTCCTCGAACCATAACTTCTAAGGAATGAGAAGGCCTACCACATGCCTTCAGAGTTGATAGAACGTTAAATGATTCCAGTTCTGAAAATATAAGATGTTGAAATTATTTGTTAAAAGTAAGTGTTAAAATTGTGGATGTACCATGAACACACTGAGAGGTAGAGGTGATATTGTTGTATACATTCATTATAAACCTTACTGACTAATTTTGCTGATGAGTTGGGCAGTGGGGGCTTGACAAAGGAGCTGTAGCTGCATGAGTCAGAGATCTTAGGTGCTCGTGGTGTTCACCTATTCACACTTGCTATTTATGGAACATGTGTGACTTTATTTATGGAGATCATCACCTAGGTCTTATGTTATTATTCAAAGGATCCCAGCAAAACTCTTTCAAGATCCTTAAATTAATTTGTATTTTATCCATAAAGTACATTTCAATTTTAAGCAAAATTGCAATTAAATTTAATGATATTAATATCAGAATAACATTGATGCTAAATGTCCTTTTCCCAAACATTGTTTCATTTCAGTGGATGAGATAGGTTGACTGTGAAGGTTAACATTGGTTATCAACTTGAGAGTATCTAGAACCACCTAGGAGACACACTTCAGCACATGCCTAAATGCTAACGTTTTAGCACAATGCTAAAACAAATAGGTACAGCTATATATGATGCTAAAGACATACAGGTGAAAAGGATGAGCTGTTTAAAGAAAAGGTTAAGAAATATTTGCTCCAATATTTTTACTTACTAGTTCTTTTGAAAAAGTTAGGATTGACAGGGAATTAGTGTGTTCCTGATACTGGATATTTAGAATTTACATACGAGGTATTTCCTATAAAACAAGAATATAAGATTGTACCCGGGGAAAATGGTGATGCATGCCTTTAATCCCAGCACATGGCAGGTAGAGGTAGGCAGATCTCTATGAGTTTGAGGCCAGCCTGGTCTACAAGGCAAGTTCCAGGGCAGCCAGGACTATTACACAGAGAAATCCAGCCTCAAAAAATCCAAAACCAAAACAAAATAAAACAATAAAAAAATCAAAGACTATTTGGCAAAAGTGGAAATCCTCCGTATTTTTCCTGGGTACCTCAGAAAGTTAAACATTAAATATTGACCCACAATTTAATAACTGACTTCAGAATTATTCACAAGTCAGCTATTCTGGACACATTGGATGAAATTTCTTGCTCTCTAGACCATGTCTTATGGGAAAGGGAAATCAGATGCATATTTACTCATCAAGTCATTGGAACTGAAAGCTCTGGATCTACACAGACAGCGTGCTAACAGGTGCCCTCCGAGTGATGAGAAATACGGCTGCAGCGACAGCTAAGAACACACAATTTGTCAAATTCTGTAAAATCATGTCATTGCTTTTCATCCAAGATAGGATGATTTGTAAAACACTGTCTTTTGAAACTATGTTTTTTTCTTTGATGTCACAGAGTTAAGTCATTAAATAAAGTGAGAAGTATCAATGACCAGTGTGTTTAATAATTTCAGCAATATTTGGGGTTTGGCAAGCTACTCTTTCAGGAAGACTATCCAAAACCATCTATCTGAAATACACAGTATATTTCTGAAGTATGAACACTGTTATTAATTTACAGAAAAAAAGTGGAAGGATTCAGTTGGAATAAGAGATGGGAGGGCAGGACAGAAGAGCGTGTGGAAGTGGGATAAAGAATTTTTAAAATACCACATAAAAGCATAGCTGTAAAAGCTTCCTAGGATTTCTAGCTACAGATATATTAAATGACTTTGAAAGGATTATACTATAACAGAATAACAATGCCTTTCCTCGGTACCATAGACTATCAAATTAAAGAGACAAGTACAGGGTGTGTGCCTTAGTGTTTCTGCAGCTGTGAAGAGACACTATGACAACAGCCACTCTTATAAAGGAGAACATTTTATTGTGCTGCCCTACAGTTCAGAGGTTTAGTGTATTATCATCACGGCAGGAAACATGGTGGCGTACAGGTAGACATGGTATTGTAGAGGTAGGAGAGAGTTCTAGACCTAGATGATCAGACAGCAGGAAGAGACAATGAGCTAACGGGCCTGGCTTGATATTCTGAAACCTCAAAGTCCACATCCCCCAGAGAGATACCTCCTCCAAGAAGGCCATACATCCTCCAACAAGGCCAACCCTCCCAAAAGTGCCTATGTGATCCTATTGTTTCAAACCACCACAGTTTGGGTTACCATTTTTCAAGTTTTTGGACACTTGATTCCCATAGACCCCCAAATATATAGGCTATTTCCACTGCCCTTGTTAATTTAATGACAATGTTCTATCATTGAAGCTACCACACACTTAAATCATAAGATGGGAGACATTAAGATGACTTTCAGGTGGAAACTTCATCCACATGAAAATTAAAAATTAGTTTTAATTGTGCTTAAAGGTTCTCTGCATGGTAATTGGGGATAAATGTAATCATGAATCTTACAGATATGAATTCTATGAACTACAACAAAGACTGGCTGATAAGATATGTCTACTGGTACAATAGGGACATGAGTGCCACGAAAGCACCCAGGCCATTTCTGCTTAGATAGAAGTCCTACTCTAGAATATGGAACTCTAAAAGAACATAAACTTTCCCCTAAGTTCTTATTATTCCCATTTAGTAGTGCATCCTTTTACCTTCATTAGAGAATTTTAATCTTGCAGTAGTTAAATATTGATACAAAGGCCTACAGCTGATCAATGTGCAGAAAATAAGCAACTGGAGTACTTAACCCTAAATGGGACATTGATATATCTACTACACACTCTTGCCACAAGCTCTGGTATCCGCACGAGAGAGGATTAGAGGAGGACTATAGAGAGTGTGTGTTGGTAGAAACGCAGTATTTTCTGGGTAGGTCAGCACAGGTGTACACATGAACTCATGGTGGCTCTGACAGCCTGCAGAAGATCTGAACAAGAGCAAGCCAGACAAAAATCCTAGTTTTGATGGTGGAGGGCCTCATTGAACTCCACTCCTGCCTAAGAAGCTTTTGGCAGTTTATGGATGTTTATGGTGTGAGAGAGTCAGTTTTCTTCAAAGACAGAGCCACTGGAGGATACCCATGCTCCAGTAGGTAGTCTTACACTGATGTGTGAGCACCGACAGCTCAAAATGGGCTCAAAGGGTTTAGATCAAAGAACACATGGAATTGTGGAGGGAAAGTGTTGGGGAAGGGGAAGGGGATATTGGAAAGGAAGGAATCAGTGTTGATTTGATCAAAACATTATCTACATGGATGACATTTCCAAAAAAAAGAGAGGAGAGGGAAGGGGAAAAGGAAGACAGAGAGAGAGGAGAGAGAGAGAGAGAGAGAGAGAGAGAGAGAGAGAGAGAGAGAGAGAGAGAATGAATCAGGTGAACTGTAAATCTTGCAGGCTTCCCAGGGGTGAGGGATGGATAAGAGGAAGGGAGTAAGCCATGTCATTTTGATTTAGGCATGGAAAGTTGGCAGTCACATGACAAAAGGGATGTAGCTTCAGAGAAGGGATGAAAAGTCTAAAGTACCAGAGAAAGCATTCTTAGGATCAGGCAGCATCCAAAAGTAGGAGGCAGGAAAGAATTAGAAAAGGGAAAGCTACACAGTTCTGTTAGGAATCAAAGACATAGGGAGATCTGAAAAATCCTTAGAGTAGGAACTGCACAGAAGACCTGAATCTAGAAGGGAGGAATTATAGATGTTCATAACCTTCGGTAACTCCAGGATCTAATGCCTCCTCTGTAGGCACCAGGCAAGCTCACATTACACAGACACACATGCCGGGAAAACTGTCATACACATAAAATAAAGTTAATTCATTAATTATATTTTATGTTTTGTGTAGCTTTCAATGGTAGGTCTTCACCTATGACCAGAAGCACATTTTATCCTTTTGACCAAGAGAACATATTGTCCCCTAAATGGGCTTCAGCAGAGCCCAGATAGCTCCAAGATCACCATGACATTCCTTTATGAAACAGGCTGAGATTGAAGAATCAGCATATGGGGTGAGGCTCAAACTCCAGAGACACTAGTCTCTTCTGATGAAGAACTCTAGAATTACATCTTGGATTTTCACTGTGAAATCAGGTTTTAAACATATACAATCCTTTACCTATGCAAAATAAATTGACATGGGATCATTTATATTTTATTTAATTTTAGAAAGTAAATCCACAAGCCGGGCGGTGGTGGTGCACGCCTTTAATCCCAACACTCGGGAGGCAGAGGCAGGCAGATCTCTGTGAGTTCGAGGCCAGCCTGGTCTACAAGAGCTAGTTCCAGGACAGGCACCAAAAACTACAGAGAAACCCTGTCTCAAAAACATCCAAAAAAAAGAAAGAAAGAAAGTAAATCCACAGTAAATCAATGATAGGAATACAGGATAGTGTCATCATTATCAAATACATACTGGAAATGAATGGTTAATTTCATATTTTCCTCTTCCCACTTCAATACTTGGCAATATTGCTGAAATGGGTCTCAAACTTTCCATTTTCCTGGGCTGACCTTAGACAGAGCTGTGATTAAAGCATATTTTCTGTTCTTCAAATGAAGCTCTAGCATTTTTATTTAACTAGTAAGAGTAAATTATTAAGCACATTTTCTACATTTAGAGAAAGCAATTTAGAGTTAATGAGAAAACTATTTACAAAGCCTGTGCTCTCTCCACTCATGTGCCTGTGATAAGCAGAATTCAGAATTTTGTTTTTGTCACAAAAATAAGCTAATATTAAATGTTTAGTGAAATATCTTAAAACCTTCTTGTAACCTTACTTTAAGAACAATTAGTTGCTCTTACAAGGAATAGGAAACATAAGTCTCCAAAGGCAAATGTTGACTAACATTAATTGTAAGAAGCTTTAGAAATGCAAAGATATACAGACTTGTCTGCTTTAAATTCCTGTGCACACAACTGTGTAGAATTCTAAGCCAAACACTCGTTATTAAAATATTCTGTGCACTGGGATTTTGTAGTGGAAAGAGTCTGCTTAAATCAATGTTTTGCAAAAACAAAACTAAAATATGCAGCATTTAAAATGTTTTACTGTCTACCACAACCTTTTTATCTCTACAGTTTTCCATCATTTTGATGCACACAGCATCATTATAAAAGGTATCCCATGAGCCATAAGAGCTGATTAGCTCAGAACAAGCAAGAATCTGCAGTTAGAAAGCAGTTCACTAAAATCTGTAAGTTATAAAATTATCCTTTAAGGGAAGAATCTTCCTTCAGATATATTTCTTCTCTGATAGTCTTTTACAAGTAAGGTGTGGAATTCTTTTTAATGTGCGATGCCAAGAGATTTTAAAGCTGATATTTATTGGGCGCTTAATTAAATCGCACGGTGGAAACGAGAAAATGTGTCCCATTTTATGAGAACTGTGGCAGCTTCGTCACGTACATGTTGCACCTGGAATTTGCACCTAGAAGTTGGGTAGTGTGTGTGTGTGTGTGTGTGTGTGTGTGTGTGTGTGTGTGAGAGA
>NC_022009.1:121547832-121563316 GCF_000317375.1 Microtus ochrogaster | reverse complement strand
AGAGAGAGAGAGAGAGAGAGAGAGAGAGAGAGAGAGAGAGAGAGGGATTGTGGAGTTGGGTAGTGTGTGAGAGAGAGGGATTGTGGTAAATGTGATTGTGTGACTGCGTGTGCATTAATTCTTCTGATTCAATAGCAAAAAAGCAAACTCTGATACTTCTGCAGACAACTATTTCTCTGTGTTCACATATGCTCACACAATCTTCTTGTCCATGGACAGGAACCCAAAGTATGAGGGCTGTTCTTAGGAGACTCCATTCCATGCTAACCTTGTTGGGGATATTCTATTTGTTCTGGTTCCTTCTCTGATGCTTCCTTTCTTTCGTTATAACATGCTTCTGTAAGGAACTGGTAAGCCATTACCCATGATACGTATTTCCTTCAAATATCTCAAATCTCCCTGCTGGTAGGGATTTAATGTAGATTTTGGACTCTTTTATCATTTAACACAAATAGACATAGTTAAGAGCTGACAGAATTGTTACTATACAATACTCTATTTCCGGAGATGGAGATCAAAGAGTGAGCAGGCCCCAGAGCAGGCTCCTCTATCATCTGAGAACCTTTGGATAACAAGTTGGTAAAGATTAGTAACAATATTTCCATAGGATGAACCATTACAGAGATGTCAGCTGTTGTTTTGAAGTCTATTTATCAGGTATTTATTTATCTTCCTTTATCAGATGCATCTGGAACTCTTGGAAAGAAATCACCAAGGTAAGTTCTTTTCCTGCCTTCCTCATTACCTCTTGTTAACAGCAGAACCCACAACAGAGTTTAATAAACAGTCTTCTTAGTGAGAGTTTTAGCAGAACCTGCTGGCTAAATAAACTTCATATCTAGGGGTTTATGGCCATTTCCCAATAGAAAACACGTGGGTAGCAAAGAGGGCAGATCTGGGTTTGGTAGGACTTCCTTTACATTTGTATTATGCTGGCTTCTACCAAGAAAGAGAGCCAATAGCAAGCAGATGCATACCTGTTATAAAGGATTGGCTATGAAATTCCTTATAACAAGCCAGAAAATGAGGATATCCTAAGGCATAAATTAATATCCCAGTTTCCAGAGAGTAAGGCAGAAGTATTTTCCTCCCACTTCTTGGAAGATCAGCATTGTGTTATCTTTAGACCTCCAACAGATTGGAATGAGACCCACCTAAACTACTGAAGACATATTCAACAAATTACGTGTTAATATCATTTAGAAGCATCCACGTAGAAACCTTCAGAGTAATTAATACCCATCAGCTAGCAGGGTACTCATTCTTCAGCCCAGTTGTCACAAGACATCCACCATCACAATATGCTGAAGAATCTTTTTGTCCTACGTGTATTACAGCCTCACAAATTCCTTTCCACACAAGACCATCTTCTGGTGAGGGTAGAGGATATGTGAAATTTGCCAATGAGCTTGAATGTCTGCCAGCTTTTCTTGTTCCTTATGAATACAGATATTTTCATTAGTAACAGAGTTTCATTGCAGTTGAAATAACAGACTCCTCTGACTCTGACTTGGGCCATTTGACACTTAGTTAGCTCAGAGAATTATAAAATATTTTGAAGTCACACAACTGGCATAAATCTACTCAATTTGTCCACATTTTAGTAATACATATTTTAAAAGAAAGGGGTTCATAACAGAAAAATCCAGCTAAACTCTCACTTTGAGTCCTCCCCCAACATGACGTATGTGCTCCAGCATGGCTTTCTGGCTGCACTGTGACCCTGCTTCTGCTCTGGGGCTGTGTTCTTCATTATTTGTCACCATGGGTGCTTCACACCACAACAGCTCCTTCCTAAGGCTGTCACTGCTAGCCTGAGGAACATGACACTGTTTTTTCTTCCCTTCTCGCTTTGCTTTCTTTTCTCTAACTGTGAACTGCTATACCAAGAACTCTTAGTAATATTGGGGTTTTTTCCACTTTTTTTCTTAGAAAAAGAAAAAGGTTTTATCTTATTCTCCACATGAAGAATATTAAAAATATTGCAAATATATTTAAAATTATTCTATCATGGCCTAGGAGGTGCTGTGTGAAGGCAGAGGCTTTCCCATCAAATGTCTACACAGTACAGTGGTTGCTCTCATTACCCACTCACAGTGAAGCAAGTATCACACTCGATGGGCATAGGTAGGCTCACCAGAAGAGGCCAGATGGTAAGAGAAGACAAATTACAGAAGAAAACTGGCTGTACAAGCCAGTGTATTTTGTAACAGATTGAGAGAGAAGTACAATGAATTAACATTGAGACCAAGAAATTTCACTATTGGAAAGACCAGCCAGACTCTACAGAATCCAAAAACATACCACATCATAGGGACTAGAGCAACTGGGAGGTCAGGGATGGTGGCTATGAATCTGTCACAGTTTGCATCATCTACAGTCATGAAGAATATAGTTCAGGGTTCAAATTCTGGCTGGGTTCTGTGTCTTGGTCAAATTACAAATGTAAATTCCAATTTGTCTAATGACAGCTGCAATAATATCTGTCTCATCCTTCTCTGATATTAAATATGTGTTGATATTAGGTTAGCTTATTTATTAGACTAAATAAACGCTAATGCATTAAAGCTTTTAACTATACCAATGTGGTTTAAACACAATAAGGGGAGGAAGAAAGACATGACGCAATGTTTCCTAAAAGAGCTCTGCATGGTTCTATATAATAAGTAGTCCCAAGTTAATAAACACACACACACACACACACACACACACACACACGTACACACATATAAAGCATCCTGTTTTATATACTTTTGTTCCTTGAAAATGTCACAAATATTTGCAATATATTGTTCTGTATCCACCTTCTATCCATCTCTTTGACTTTTCCCAGCCTCCTCCCAGCATATCTCTCTCCCAATTTCATCTCACTTTTTTCAGTATTCCATTTATTTCAATTAGTGCTGCCCATATATGAAAGAATGAGAGAGGGAGGGGTCATTCACTGCTACCTTGGCAGCTTACAGTTAACTTTATCCACAAAGAAAAGTATTTCTTTTCCCCAGCAATCATGAATCTCCAATAGCTTCTCAGGTAGATGTGGTTCTGGAGAAAATGTCCACCTTCCCTCTGCTGGAATGGTTTTTCCACAACTCGGTCTCTCTACATAGCCCTGGAACTCACTATGTAGACCAGGACAGCCTTGAACTCACAGAGATCCACTTGCCTCTGCCTCCTGAGATTAAAGGCAGGTGTGACCATTCCCAGCTAACGATGGACGTCTTTCACCCTCTGGGTTTTATGCAGGCAGATAACCACAGCTTCTGTGAGTTCATGTATACAGCAGCCATGACACGTCCAGAAGACAGGCCCAGGGTTTAGAGTCCCTTTCAAGTAGTTATGGCTGCTCTAATCAAAACAGGGCTTGTAATGTTGGAGAATAGCACCAGCAATAAGTATGCATCCAAACAAAGCCGTTTATAAAACTAACACTGCAGATGAACTAGAACTGAAAACGAGAAGTCCTAGCGTTAAGAAAAAAACATAAAATAGTACTACTCGTAAATCAGGAATGAGTCATGGTGAGAGACAGTTCAATAAGGAATTTCACTGCCACAAAATGATGAATCATGACACATTGCCAGTTAAAAGTGAGCCTTTTACAGTCACTGCAACACAGTAGAAAACTGAAGCAGCAAAGTGATCAAAGGCTCCTCCCTCCAAGATCATTTTTGGTCTACATTTTAAACAGTTCAGATAGGTAAACTGGGTTTCACCACTTTTCTTCAAGAATAAGAAATTATTTAATTGCGCAGCTATTAATGCATGATAACTGTAAAATATAGTGAGTTTCTGTGTGACATTAACATAGTACACATGTTGTGGTTTGACTCTTGTCCATTCTTCTCTCTCCTTCCTTAGAGCCCCCTCTCTACATTAGTATTATTCAAATAAATCAGATTTGGAAGGAGCTTTTGTCTCTAATCCATGTAATGTTGCAAATTCTTAAAAATTTGAAATAAGCAATGTTATGACTCCTATTTATAAAATGAACTTAAATACTCGGTGTGTGTGTGTGTGTGTGTGTGTGTGTGTGTGTGTGTGTTTATGTTTGTCCTTCCTCTATCTGAAATTCTTTGAGTAACATGGAACCATGCAGAGTTATCACTGGGGAAGCATTTCTTCATGTAGTATTCTCTCCTTCTTCTCCAAGTTTAAGGCACTGATGCATTGCTTTTGCACTGTTAGTTTATTTCAATTTGTGGCACAAACACAAATATCAAGTAAAGAATCTCATCTCTCTACTGTTCTTCTCTAGGTAAATTTCTTATCTCGTGATTGCTAGGTAGGAATAACATAAACCAGGTTTATTAACTTCGACAATGGCAATGTATTTTCTGCTTGTTCTGGAAGCTAAAATCAAGTGTTGAGCTGTAGATAGCATGATTCCCTCGGTTGTCTCTCCTTGCCTTGGAAAAGGGAATCTTCTCTGTATCCATTTCTTAATCTCTGCATATAAAGACATCAGTAAGACTGGACTGTGGCCAGTGCATATGCCCTTATTTGTCCTTAACTGTGTATTTAAAAGCTTTCTTTCAAAGGAGAGTTGTGATATGAAATCAGTGTGTGAATTTGGGGGGGGGGGGAATTCAGCACACAAAAGTTAAGATGTGACAGAAGGTTCTTGTGTGGTTGTGAAATAAGCTTAATATGGTGCTGGTGGCCATGTCAGAGGAGCAGCAGATGGCAGTTGGCCTCAGGGTATCAGCCCACCAGGAGGAAAAGCCCTGGCTGATGAATCTCAGACAGCCAAGGCCCCAAGGCCACAGATTCCAGAATGTTTTGTGCTTCTCCTGTGCCTTGACATGTTTGCTGCTGCCCTGTTTCTCTGGTATCTGGTATGGTGTGAATGGGTGTGGGGAGATCCCCACTGCCTATAATGTAGTGTGTTTTTCTCATGGAAATATCTCGTTCTACAGGGCATTTTTACCTGTGGATTATTACGAAGATGATTTCTTCCTAAACTGTACCATCTAATTGATAACAATAATGTTAGTTTATAAAGAGTTTTGATGAATAAAAATAAGCACAAGGAAATATTACACAACAAGGGCCTGAGATTTAACCTAAGGAGCTGCATAGATCGCAGCTCAAGTCAATCATTAAGAAAAATAATGGAGTTCCAGGAGCCAGGCTGGCTCGAATTCCTTTAATCTTAATGCTGAAAAAATGCAGACACTGGCTTTGGTGCGCATCATTAGCTGAAACAAAGCCATAAAATAACTTCAGGTTAGATCAGATGTTTTGATAATAGCCTTGAGATGAAACATCGCAGAAAACAAGCTAAAGTTCACAAAATGCAAAGGAGCCCAACTGTTACTAACAGATGTACTTTCTTTACTGAGGTTGGTTGATGATCAAAAGTTATGATTGATTCCTTATACTTGTTTCTGCCTGTGATCTCCTGGTATAAAATAATTATTGATGAATGGGTATGTACCATAAAGGTTTAAAGCAGAGCTGACTGATTCTTTTTCATACATTGAAGTTTAGGTTTATGATTCCTTATAAGATCACCTTTTAATATAAGTAATAAAGTAATTGGCTTTTTCTTGGTAACTGCAAAATGCAGCATGCCAATAAAATAACTGACTGAGAAGAAAATCTTCCTTGCCTACATCATTAATCTATAAGAAATTCATTAGGTATGAATGTACATGAACTCCTAGGACAATTTGTTTTTCACGTGCAATATGTAAAATGTTTAGGCATGTATGGGATATGGGGAATATGTGTTGTGTTTTTTTTACTAGTATCATTGTAATCAATCACTTAAAATAGAATGTAACCACATTGTAATTTTTATATTGCCTAAAAGATTTTTCTGGGGTATGTAAGCTGTAAGCAAAGAATAAAGATAGAGTTAAAATGAACTAGAAGGAAAAGATCAAGAATGAGAGAGTTAGAAGAAATTAGAAAGAAAAGATCAAAAACAAAGACAGAGTTAGAAGGAAACATCAAGAATGAGAGAAGAAATAAAGAATACAAAAGAAGATCAAGAACAGGTCTGAAGGGAACATCAAGAGAGCGTGTGTGTCTCTTCACTTAGCCCTCTCCGATAAAAAAGTTCTAGACTCCATTCCCTTTGAGCCCTGAACTGCTGGAGGCTGGTTCCCCCAGGCAGCGAATCTTGAGTACCCCAGGTAGTGAAAATATGAAATTCCCATTTTCTTGGGAGCAGGAAGATGGCTAAGTGGATAAAGGTACTTGCCACCAGACCTGAAGACTTGATTTTGATTTCTGAGATCCATGTGGTGAAAAGAAAGAATCCCCTTCCCAAGTAGTCTTCTGACTTCCACTGGCACACTGGCACACACACCTCACACACATCATGCACACATGGACAGAATAAATGAATATAATAAAATTGTATTAAGAAAACTTTGCTCAGTCTATTTGTCTAAGAAAGTGTGCCTTCCTCAGAATTGATTTTCACCAAGAAAGCATTTGTTTTCTTGTCACTCTGTTTTAACACTGTGCCTTGTCAATGCAAAATTAAGTGTTTCACACTGGCAGTCCAGGGCAGCTCTGGGATAATATGAGGCAGATGTATTGATCCTCTGACCCCAGATGCATGAGTGAATGGCTGGATTCCAGAACCAGTCAATATTTTCTGAGGTATATAACTCTGGACAAATCAAGCAACCATCTCCAAGACTGTTTTCTCAAAGGAAAATGAAGGCTCACTCCTTTAACAAACACATTGTGAAAGTGAGCTGCCAACCAATTCTAGATGTTTAGACTACATTCCCTCCCCCAAATATGGATCTACATCTGAATAGGATTATAGAATATTACCAAGTGATGAGGAAAAACAGAGCTACACTATTGAAAATAAAATGGGGGTGATATTTTAAAATAATGTGGTCAGGTGAGTCTCATCCACAAAGTGGGATTAGAAAACTGATCCAGTACAAGGCTGGGTAGACAGCGAGCCAAGTGAAGAGGTCACCGACCCAAACTAAATCCTAAGGCAAATGTGTCCCTTTGCTCCTTTTGTTAGCATGTCCAGATGCTCTGCAATTATATGATTCTATACAACACAGAAGGAATATGTGTCCATGATTAGGAATTGTCAAATGAAAAGTAATGAAAGAATTGAAAAGCTAGAAACCTGGATGTTAGCTATTTGTTCCTAAAGTATTTAATCTACTTTAGCCTATGGTGAAAAGAAATAAAAGCAGTAGGTTGCTGTCATAAGTAAGTGTGAGTGTCCTTGTGTTTAAAGTACACACTCTTCCATTCTGATATAGAAGCACGTGCTAGGTGACGAACGAGGTAAAGATTTCTGAACTTGTATGTTTTCTACATCAGTTGCCTGTAGTTTACATTAACGAGCTCTGTCATTAGTCAGCAGTGAGAAAATGCTAAACTGTTTGGAAATAAGTCTTAGGTAATTCTTGGTCATGGCACTGATAAGAAAATACCATTTAAAAGGATCAGATGAATCTGTGAAGTTTAGAGTACAGCCCTGCTTTATTGTATGAATTATGCATGGCCTGCAGGACTTTATTTGATATGTTATACATCTGTGCCCTCTAGACATTTCTAGAAGACCTCATATAAATTGAGGGTTGTGTAGAAGTCAGAAACAGTGAAAAAAAAGAACCCGCTAAATATTTCACAAGAGAAATCCTTTCCACCTGAAGTGTATGAGATGGGAGTCCCACTTGTTACACTCTGGACAGTAAGTAAAAAACCAAGGCTTGGAAATGTTTTCTTCTAACAACCTGTGTAAGTATAATTGCTTTTATATCATTTTATCATTAACAAGTGATTGTGAAGTAAACACAGTAATGTAATTATTTTTGTTAATCACATAAATAAAGTTTAAAACTTTACAGTGTTCTATTTCATTCTATTACAATTACTTGGAGTTTTAGTAATTTATGAAAGCTATGTAAGAACAAACTATCAGTATATATTTGAGAATTGCAATTTTTTTTAAATTTGTAGCATAGTCAATTTCTTTCTCTCTTATTTATCCCCCAAAATAATTAAGTTTAATATACAAATGGAGTAATATCTAATTAAATTGATCAAAATACATGTATCTTAACTCCTCATCTATTATAAAATGCTCATGCTAGCCCTGTTTACATGCTTTCATTTGTTTTGAGATGAAGTTTCATATATCTTAGATTGGAAAGCTGGAAATGGTATGTAGCTGAAGATGAGCTTGAACTTCTGATCCTCCTGTCCCTTCATACTTCTTAAGTGTTGGGATTACAGGCAAGCCATTATGATGAGTTTCATATTTGTCCTTTTCTTAACAATATTTAAATGTGTTTACTACAGTTTTCACACAATTTGGAACATTAGGGAAATTATTTAGGTGGGTTTCCTGACTACATAGCTGCATACATCACTAGAAACACTCAGAACACTATGGTTGGTTTCCTGAAAGTCTTCAAAAATCTGTATGTTAAAGCTGTGGTCCTCATCCACAAAGGACAAGTCTTGGGGAGGCATTAGATCACTACAGGGGTGCTTTGA
This sequence comes from Microtus ochrogaster, assembly GCF_000317375.1. Taxonomy (NCBI): domain Eukaryota; kingdom Metazoa; phylum Chordata; class Mammalia; order Rodentia; family Cricetidae; genus Microtus; species Microtus ochrogaster. The sequence goes on along the minus strand of NC_022009.1, from coordinate 121,554,820 downwards.
GGGGAATATTGAGACCCATACCTCTTCTCCAACTCCCTTTGCTTTCTGAATGCATGCTCACCATGAGGTGAAAAGATTTACTCTGCCTCATGCTCTCCAAATCTCTGCAGGACCAAATGAATAGAAGCAACTCACCTAAGTGGCATGAGACTCTTAGGTGAGACAGACTCTCTGATACTGTGGGCTCAGGTAAAACTGTCATCACATTAAGTTATCTCAAGCGCTTTTGTCACAGTGATTCAAATCTGATTAACACACAAAGAAGCAGCAGAATTTAGAGCAATGTTACATGTAAGAAAGGGGTTGCGGTGCATTTCCACCCTGACTGTGAGCAGCAGGCTCAGTCTTATGTGCAAACTCTAATTTCCATATTTAAAAGATGAAATGTCACCTTTCATTAGGAAGCATGAGCTCACAAAGAGTGCCAGACTTGGCCTGAGTGCTGACATCCAGAGCATAGGGAGCTCTCTACAGAGTCAGGGAGTCTGGACAGTTGAAGGCGCTGAAACCAAATGGCTAACATTATGTCTACAGGACCTCAGAATCAGGTCATGTTTTCTGTGTTTAGGGAATGGACCAGAGAACAGTTCCTTAGCTGAAATTCTTATCTTTTCTTGAAACCCAATGAAAGCCCAAGTTTTTGTCTTGAAGCATAGTTTCCTATACAGCTAAATACATGGTTTATGATTAAATTCTACAAAGATTATTTCTGCAAACAGACTTTCAAGTATATTGCTAATAAGTGTGTGATTTAATGGAGTGCTATGCTGGAGGTGAAGGACAACCCAATTTAGTAATGGTATTGAATCCGTGGTCCTGTCGTTTTGCTCAAATTGCATTAGAGAGCTAAATGTGGAAGCTTCCGGTTCTCCTCCAAAGTGACTGTTTACCAAAGCCCAGGATTAGACTGCACTCAGTGTCGGGGTCTTAATCACTTACTATAACTCTTCCTCCAATTGTGAGAACGGTTTATTATGAAACTCTTCCTAAAAACCCAGAGTCATGGCACAGATTATAGAGACATCAACTTCAGATCACTCATTTCATATGCAAGGAAACTGCTTGTAATAGAGAAATTTCTGAATATTCCTGGGAAGAAAGAGGCAAAGAAAGGAGAAGGTCAGTAGAACCCTGACATTCTTCTGTACAATGCCTGCATGGCTATGAGAAGAAAGTTTGTTAAAATGATCAAGAAAGTCACATTTGGGTTTTTAAACAAGATTGTGACTAAGTGTTTGAGGATAGTGAAATTCATGGTGGAAACAGAGGAAGATCCTGGATCTTGAGCATCCTTAGACAGTCACCTGGACCCAAGGACCAGGCTGAGAGTGTCAGAAGTGCCTGTGTGGAGCCTGACATAGAAGTGAGAAGGTGGGTGTGTAAGCCATCTGCCCATTCTGACTTCACAGCTCCTGTGTTAGTCTTCAATTCAATTCATTTAAGTATGTTTAATATTTAATTAATACTTTTAATAGAAACACACAAGTGTATTTGGTGTGGTATTTTTATATGCACGTGAAATATTTGCTCTTTAGTCTATGTATCCCCTGGAAGTAGGCTAATGGTTCCTCTTCCCTTGATACTATCAGAAGGATTTTGAATCTTTAATTTCAGTAACTTAGTTTATTAAACATTCAAAAATATGCATAATGATTGGATTATACAAGACCTAAATTCTACTAACTGATATCCCTACTTAGATATTTCAATTAGTTCTTAAAACCCATCCACAATTCCTAAATATTCAATTTATCTTAAGAAAATAATTTTTGTACAGACAGACTTTTTTTTGGTTCTTTGAGACAGGACCTCTCTGTCACTTTGGAGCCTATCCTGGAACTAGCTGTCATAGACAAGACTGGCCTTAAACTCACTGAGATCAGCCTGCCTCTCCCTCCTGAGTGCTGGGGTTAAAGGCATGCATCACCACTGCCTGGCTCAGATAGACATTCTTATAAAGAACTTTGCAAATCAGAAAAATATGATTTCAATGCTGTATCTTACTAATAAATAATACATTAAACTTATATATGTTTTGAAAAACCTATAATGTCATTACTTTTCCTAATAGAACACTTTTGACAACTCAGCTTCCATGTGAAGATCCCAGAGGATTCCTTGTCACTGTCATTAAGTATTTAGAATTTATATTGAGACTTTTGGTTTTTTTGTTTGATTGGTTTTTTTTTTTTTTTTTTTTTTTTTTTTTTTTTTTTTTTTTTAGATTTTTCTCAAGACAGGGTTTCTCTGTAGCTTTGGAGCCTGTTCTAGAGCTCACTTTGTAAACCAGGCTGACCTCAAACTCATGGAGATTCTTCTGTCTCTGCCTCCTGAGTGTTTGGGATTAATGGCATGTGCCACCATCACCTAGCCTTAAAGCTAATAGGCTAGTACTATTTAACATCCTAAATGGATCCAACTTTAGCTAGTAAGTACTTATTTTTTACTGCCAATAAGATACACAGCAGACACTGTGACATTACAGAGAAAAGAATCTCGTGTCTTTCTTACACAGACATAGACACACACACACATCCATAAAGACAGGTATGTAAGTGGTCAAGGTACCTCCAGTTATATTGGGAAAACAAGCAAGAAGATACATTTTAGAAAAGCAATCTAGTTAACCACAGCATCAGGAACAACCTCTGAACAAGCTTCTAAGAAAGCAGATGTTTAAGATTTGAGAATCACTCCATCATTTAAGTAGCTGATTAACCAGAGACCTTTATCCTACTTTACGTGTACCTTCCTTAAAGTGATAATTCCAGGTAGCAGTTCCAAATGATGTCTGGCAGTACATGCCTTTGGTTCTTCCGGTCACACGTAATCACCTGGTTTAGCCAGTTGCCTGCCATAGGATGCTTACGCGTAGGCACGGGAGGACTTCTCAGCGTTGCTTGGTTTATCCACACCAGAGGATTACAGCGAATCCCCTGGGCCTTTCTATCCTTTCTTTTGCTTAAATTGAATTTTCCTTTAACGAGTCAATGGGTCAGATTTTGTGACAATGACCCTTGCCACTCCTGCCGTAGCAGATTTAAAGATGGGGTGTTTAACAGGTGCGGCTGTGGAACCGCTGGCGATTGACACAGCATTGCCATCCGTTCCATATGCATCCCTTCTGGGGAGGTTTGATATATTTGCAAATTGTATTGAATTTGGGCGCAATGATGATACATTGCATAGGTGATATAATTATACAGTGTAGAATACAAAAATTATTTTTTAGTTCTTGAAATGTTGCTTCTATAAAAAAAAAAATTATACGCCTTTGCCAGGAAGTTGTATCTTTCTTTAGCAGTACATGAAAAATGTGGGAAGTGAAAATTCCCAAAGTGATTCATTTCTCTGGCTGAAGAAAAAAATATATGGCCACAGTCTGTCCTATTGGAAATGATCATGCCACCTGTATTTTTTTAATTAAAATATTTTGTAGCTACATTTTGACTAGCACACCACAAGGCACTATCTATTAAAATAAAACCCATGCTTGTATAAGCACTTTGATAAGTTGCCATGGGAGGCTGGGGACTGCCAGTTTGAAAACACTGTGTTCTATAAGGCATCAACAGACTTCCTCTATAGAATCATCTACAAAAACTTAACTTCTACAAATGTCACTATAAAATAAAGAGAAATGGAAAGAATCTACAAGGTCTTTACAGCAAATAAAATCAAATTCTTGTTTGTAAAAGTGTTGGAATAACATTAGCATAACTAGGAACACAAATATCAAGCGTAGGACCTGCATTTCTTACACTGACCACATATCACTAGGCAAGGGGCGATTGTTCCTTTTATACTCATTACTGTAAGAACAACAACAGTTCTTTTTAATGGCAGTTATTTTTGAAACTCTGAACGATTTCATGCTAGTGTGCAAGAAACTTGAAAACGATTCTTCTGGCCAAGGTCAATACCTAGTTTCCAGTCTCTGTGGAAGACATTTCCCAAAGGCTTTACAACCATAGGCATTTTCTATAACTTCATCTGCTTGAGACACTCTTGAAGACCAGCTCTCAGATCGTGCAAATCATTTCAGTGCTGGATGCTATCAATGTAGAGGAAAAAGCACAAGCAAGGAAAAAAGGAAAGAATAGAAAAGCTGGTAAAAAGAACAAAGAGTGGAATAAGTCCCCAGGAGGTAGAACATACAAACCTGGAGGGAAAAAAAAAAGAAATCCAAAATGGAAGGATACAAGTTAGTATCTCTAAATAAAATAAAAAAAAAATAGCATACACCATCAACTGTGTCTTAGAATTCTTCATATGGTAATGAGACCTTCCATGAACTTTGAAGTTGATGGAGCATTGTTTCAAAATCCTACCCCCGAGAGACTAGAGGAAGTCAAACCTCTTCAAAATAGTCCACAGCCAATGCAGATGGAAGGTCGTATTGAGTAACCGCAACTAGAGATGTGTTTGCCTGCTGGTCTCTTGGTTCTAGACTTGAAGAAAAAGATGGTTCCAGTAAACAAAATCTTGATACAAGCTAGATATTTTAGTGTTGATTGTCAATTCCTAAGACTTCTAAATTTTTTTTTTTTGAGATGGGGTTTCACTGTAGCTTTGAAGCCTGTCCTGGAACTAGCTCTTGTAGACCAGGCTAGCCTTGAGCTTAGAGATCCCCCTACCTCTGTCTCCCGAGTGCTGGGATTAAAGGCATGCGCCACCACTTTCAGGCTAGTTTTCCATTTTTAATATTAGTTTATATAAAGAATTATTTAAGTATTTATATGTATTTATTTAAATAGACAGAATCTGAGCTTCCTGTGATTTATTCAATCCTGTGATCCTCAAAACTGTGACTATGAAAAGAACTGTTTTCAGTTGCTGAGATTGTATTGATTTTCCTAATGCTTATGTTTATAAACCCAACATTCTTTTCTGAGAATTAGGTGAATGAAATCAATACATTTTTCCAGAGGAATTTACCCAGCATGGCATTATTTTTTTGGTAAAATAAATAAAGTCTTTATTTGAAATCTGACATTACTTTCATTCTCTGTTTTATCCAGTCCCTCCCTGCTACCTTCCCTTGAATCACCTCCCTGAAGTTGATAGCCTCTCTTTATTTATTATTGTTACCTACATATTTGTGTGTGTGTGTGTGTGCATGCATGTGTGTGTGTATAAACACGACCTCTCAGTCCATTTCTGTTGTTTCTGTGTATGTAGGGTTTCACTGAAAACCACTCTGCATTTTACCACCGATGAGGGACACATCACTAGGAGAGGCTATTCGCCTTCTAGCAGCTATTAGTTGTCTCTAATTCTTTGTCTAGGGGTGGAGACCCCTGAACCTCCTCTTTTCCATGTTAACACGTCTCTTGACAGTGCCATTTTTCCAGTCCTATTTAATGCAGTCATTTCTAGGAGAGAGAGTTTCAGAGCAGACTTCCTACGATTCTGGTTTTACATTCTGCTTGACCTCTGTCTGTGGTGGCCCCTGATCTATAGATATAGATATAGATGCTATGATGGAAATGTATCCACTGGGGCTGGGCTTCCCATATCTGTTGATCTTTGCATTGTATGCAGTTGTAGTTTTCTGCGATGTTCTTCATTTGCCATTGAAAGAGGTTTCTTTGGTGAAGGTAGGAGCCACAGTTATCTATGGATATAGGAGTATGGTATAGAATATAGAAAGAAATTATGCTGGCCTAGCAAAGTGGCAGGAATAAATTTCTTTCTGACATCCATGACCTCACTAGCTCTGGCAGCTCTGGCGAGTTGTCCAGGAGTCCATCTGTGTCTCCTAACTCATGGATGCCTTTTAGATGCTTTTACTTTAATAACACCTTTTCCCCATTGTTCGATGTTACATTCATATGAGGTAGCTGATTCTATAACTCCCGTTTTAGACATACCCTGTAGTAGGAGGCTACTTGGTCGTTTCCCAACTGCCCAGACTCCTGAAATAACTACACAGAAACTATATTAATTAAATCATTGCTTAGCCTATTAGCTCTAGCTTCTTATTGGCTAGCTCTTACATCTTAATTTAACCCATTTCTATTAATCTTTGTATTGCCACGAGGCTGTATCTTACCAGGTAAAGTTCTGGCAACTGTCTCCAGCCAGGCTACATGACTTCTCACTGACTCTGCCTTCTTTCTCCCAGCATTCAGTTTAGCCTTCCCCACCTTGCTAAGTTCAGCCTTGCTATAGGCCAAAGCAGTTTCTTTTTTCATTAACTAATGGTATTCACAGCATACAGAGAGTAACCCCACACCTCCCCTTTTCTGTTTAAATAAAAAGGAAGTTTTAACTTTAACATAGCAAAATTACATACAACAACAAAACAGGTAGCAAGCAAGAATTACAGTTACAATATTTATAACTAGTCTATTTCTTATCTTAACTAAGGAAAACTATAATTATATGTTCTTTAACTCCATCAACGACCACAGAAGAATATAATATTACCTAAGTTAACAGGAAGTGCATTGTAAGCAACTTTCAAAACTCTAGAATTGACAGAGACAGCTTGATGCCTGGACAGCCACCCAGAGTTCTTCTGTAACATTGGGGCATCCATCTTCAGCCTACAGGCAGACACTATCCAGCAGGTTTTTCCACTAAGCAGGAAATTTCAAAGACAGTTCCTCCTATATTGTCAGTAACTTTCTCTGTGTCCTGCAGAATGTGTGGCAGACTCTTTCATACAGCAGGAAACCCAAAGGACTGTCTCACCTTCTTTAGGCAACTTCAGCAGTCATTTTTCTGTGGGTCCTACATGTCCACTTCATAGAGCATAACATCAAGCAGTCCAGGCAAGTTAACCAAATGGCTAGCAAACTCCATAAAGAGCCTCTTAGATATCCATATTCCTTTTGAAGTAATTGGTACTGCCAGGAGCAGACGTATCTCACAATCTTGAAAAGTCCTAAGTTATTAAAACCTTTTAAATGCCAAGTTCTGAAGGTCTCTGAAAGATTTAAGAATACCTAACAAAATGAAATATATCTCTATATGTTGTTCT
>NC_022009.1:121542757-121544227 GCF_000317375.1 Microtus ochrogaster | reverse complement strand
TACTCAGCAGTAAAAAACAAGGACTTTGTGAATTTTGCATGCAAATGGATGGAAATAGAAAACACTATCCTGAATGAGGTAAGCCAGACCCAAAAAGAGGAACATGGGATGTACTCACTCTTATTTGGTTTCTAGCCATAAACAAAGGACATTGAGCCTATAATTAGTGATCCTATACATTATATTTTTAAATGAGCTGCACAAACACAATACCTTAATCAAGAGCAGAAATATACATATAACAAAACTGACATTAAATTTATATCAATAAACCAAGATCCATACCATTGCAAATCTCTATAGCAATAATCATTTTATGTCTAAACTGAAATGTCCATGAGCAAATATTTCTGTCAATATTTTTAATTTTCATCTCCTTATATTTGGGACAGAGACCTCTGACACTAAACACAGAAGGGACAACAGGGACCTAATGATTCATATTTCTCAGGTTCAGTCTCTCATGAGACCTCCTCCTCCTCAAACACTCATTCTCCAGAAGGCTGGGCCATCTGGGACTCTAGTCCACGATAGCTTAGCAGTCTGCTGCTTTCAGGGTACCACTTTCAAACGGCAGGCTCCATGCTCTAACTCATTCATCATCCGCAATGCGTGCATCTTTCAGATAGTGCAGATATTTGACTCATAAGTTATAGCATAAATCAAATGCTAGACTTGGGTTAATTTAAATTATTAATGAAGGTGTAAAATTCAAAGATTTCAGAGAAGCAATTGAAAGGCCCATGCAGAAAAAGCCTACATGAAAGCTAAGTCTATGATCCTGACTTGCAGCTAATCACATAGAAAGTAGAATGGGAAAGAATTTGCAAAGACTGGGATACTCTCCTCATACATTTCTCTGTTTCTTCTTTTAGGGATTAATACAAAGTCTTCATCTCCTTTGGGTTTTGGTACTCAGTGAGAGTTCCTCCCACCTGTGCCATCCTTAGAGGACTTTTAGTATTAGCATTTTGAATTAACAAGATAATTCACAGATGACAAACATCAGATATGTAGTGAAGGATTTTGGGTAAAAATTCTCTTCTGTTGTGAGGTCAATATTGGATTTCTCCTATGTTCACCTGCTGATACCCTAATCGTCAATGCGTTTTTGGAGGTGAGTTTTGGGGGAGGTAATTTATGATTGCCCACTTTAAATAAAGCCTAAGTTAACCTTCCTCCATCTCTGCTGTGTGAATTTACAAGATGACTGGCTGCCAAATTGGGAGGATTCACTCAGCAAACAGAACACATGTTGTATTAATCACCCTGACCTCCAAAACTGGGAGAAATAAAACATTTGCTGTCTATAGGATTGTGTTATAGCAACAGAAACCTAGATACCTGAATCTCCAACCACTTTGTTGGACTCACCCAGTATGTTAACTATTGTAAGTGTTGTTTATCTTTTCCTGTCATTTTTGTTCTCTCTCTCTCTCTCTCTCTCTCTCTCTCTCTCTCTCTCTCTCT
>NC_022009.1:121531245-121542657 GCF_000317375.1 Microtus ochrogaster | reverse complement strand
TCTCTCTCTCTCTGTGTGTGTGTGTGTGTGTGTGTGTGTGTGTGTGTAAGTTTCATATGTCAAAATGAGTATTAATACATGTTCAATCCCCCAAAAAACCAAAATACATGTTCAATTACAAAGATGTGATTTGTTCCTTTGTATATAGGAAGTCAACATCACATATCCTTTTTGTCACTGTTTACACAAATATGGGGAGGGGGCAGGGAGTACCTGATTTTCACATATTTTCTTATTGAGACAAAGAGGTTTTTGTTCCTTTATTGTGACTGATTGTGCCGTTATAGGGAAATGGAGTGGACTGCATAAGTGGCATCAAGCTTTGATATGGGAAACGATGATGCAATTATGAAAGAACTTACGTATGAGCCGTTTTTCAGAAACACTGCTAGGCGAACAAGAAATCATAGCCATTTTTCAGATGCTTGCTAGATGAAAAGAAACTGTAGAAGTACTGCCGTAACAAAGCTGCATTTATAATAGATTTCTGTGCAGATTGCAGTGATTTCCAGAACAGTGAGTGAAGTATATCCACGCCTTCCTCTCAGTAAGGTCCTGCACCTCTGTTAGCTAGTGAATGCCCAATGGCTGGGATCCACCCATGCCTACAGGGGTGGGGTCGTAGAGGTGTGCCCCTGCCAAGCTTTTCACATGAGTACTGGGGAACTGAACTTAAATCCTCAGACTTGGGCAGCAACCACTCTACCCACTAAGTCATTTCTTTAGCACCTTTTAAATGACTTCTGAACATTCTTATCAAATATGTAAACATTCCTTTTAAAATTTATGAAATACCCTCCCATGTTTACTTTTCTTTTCTCTCTCTACATATATATATAGTGTTCATACTTACATATATTATATATGTATAGAATACATACATATATACTGTGTTCATGCTTACACATGAACCCTAAGATAGATAGATAGACAGACATATAGACAATAGTGTTCATATATAAGTCCGAACATAGTGCATCTTTCCATTTCAGATTTACCTGAAGACACATATTTGTTAGTATTAGTGTCTAAATGTCTGATCTATGCACTTTTCATAAATTGAGTTTATATGAAAGATTAAATACGTCAGAAAACTTCACCACAGCAATTTTTCTCGGTCAGAATTTTGACATTTTAATGCACACAAATCTAGAATGAATACGCAGTTAAGAAGGGAGCTCCTGTTTGGTTCATAGGCGAGAGTACAAGTCAGAGAGGAGGGTGGAAAATAGAGCACATGAGATGTGGAAGAGTGTCCCAAACACATGCCACACACCTTTGTCTCCTCTGTGACAAAATCCTCGAGTTAGTCAACGCACAGCAGAGAGCATTTCTGAGACCTCAGTCCTAGGTCACGTGGTTCATTGCTTTGGAACAACACAGCAGTGCATCACAGTAGGGATCACGGGACAGTCCCGAGCTGCTTATTCATACTAGAAACAACTAGGTAGAGATAGGGCCCAGGGCATGCCCCAATGACCTACTTCTTACAACAAAGTGCCACCTCTGCAAGCTATGCTATGACTCCACCAATGGACCAAGCCATTGATGAATAGAAACCTGTAACATCCACCTTGAGGACTGCAGCACTGCGAACAGAACACAGAGCTTTGGGGGCCATTTCACAAGCCCATCTGGCAGTTTCCCAACTGTTCCAGTCTTGAGAACTAAGAGCTGGGAATAAATCACTTAAATAAACTGGAAAAAAAAAAAAGACACTGTCACAACTATCAACAGGAGTGCAAATGATTTTAATTTTAGGAAGAGAAAGTCAGGAAAAAAATACTGACTCAAATTCCATGTAATTTTATTTACTGCTAGAAACTATGTAGTTAAAAAAATCATACTTTCGAAACTCATCTTCTTTTACCTTTTGAAACTATGTAAAGTTGGTTCGTACAATGCAATTATATTTTAGAACAGGCCTATGAATTACTTAAGATAATGATGTGACTTTGGATGCATAAGCACAAATGAAATGTTCAGAAGTTAGCTACTGGTAAAGGTTACACTGCAAGAATTTTACAAAACCTTTTCTTTCTCTAAAATAATTAAAAACACAAAAACATAAGCTTCCTTTGACTTTCTCCATCTTTACTTCCACACCCATAAATAATTCAAAGTCACAGTCACATATGCTAGTGCATGACTGTAAACTTAGCACTAAGAGGCAGGGAGATCAGAATTTCAACACTAACCTGGGATACTAGAAAGACCTATCTCAAAATGAAAGTAAAAATAAAATCAAAATGATCTCTCTAGTCTTGTGAGGGACCTGTTTTTGTCAGAAATGAGATCCTAGGTGCAATCCACAACACAGAAAATGGGTGAATGACTGATTGGATGAATTAAAACAAGCTCTAACATGTTATCCTGGTATCATATCACATTGAGTACAAGAATTAGCTCTTTTCATTACTAACAAAAATAATATACCTTAAAGTGAACTGGAGACATAAACTAATGGCATGTTTATTTATTATTTGGGATAATGTGCTCTGTAAAATGGATTGTGATCTCTTTTTTTGAAGTCTGTTTCTCTTCTTTAGGAAATGGTATGTAAATTAAATCAATTTTTAAATGTCAGTACTCTTTGCAGTGTTTAAAGGTGCTTCCTGAGGGGGGAGCAGAAATATCTTCACTGAAAAATACTTAAATTTTTCAAGCATGAGAGATAACAACTTGAAGATAATTTGCGATTAGTTTGGAAAATCAGAACAAAATGTATACAACAGAAACACAAAACCCAAAAAAGTTAGTTGAAGTTCTACAGCTAGATAGGATTCCATCTGGGAACTGGGATGAGTTTTCGGCACTCCATGGGATTATTACATCACCAGAATTGCACCTGCTCTGACCTCACCAGGTGAGTCCGTGTGAGCTTCTCAATGACAGCTCCAAAAGTCTGCAAGACACATTCTCCAAAGGGTAGAATAATAAACTTTATTTAAATGCAAACTAGCAACCTGACGAAAGATTCATTTGAAGACCAAAGGACGAGTAACAAGGAGCTCAGATGTCAAAACTGGTCCAGATGACGATATTCAGTATTTTGCATTCTCTATACGACAAATCTAGTATGCAATGGAACTGTAGAATTCACACTGGGATCATGTCTTACCATCTAAATGGTATCTCAAAAAAAAAAAAAACATCAAACATACCAGCCATACAAATAAATTCCTAAGATTCAGTCTAAAGGTTCAGTGGGTCCTCAGAGTGTCCAGTGGTGAATCCAATACTCTACTGGAAGGGCCTTCAGCTAACCAGCCTGCCTTTTTTACATTCTTTCTTCCCATTCTCCTCCTCCAACTCCTCTTCTTCTTCCCTGTTTTTTTAGATATGCTTCCCAGTTATGAATACTTTTCCTGAAAATGCCAATGTGATATGGTGAAACCCACTCAACAAATAGTCTATAGCTAAACTGTAGTTCTGTCTTCTAGAATGAGAACATCCCAGTGCCACTCTGAGACTTTGCAGATTACTGTGTCTTGTATGTTTGCAAGACTGTTGCAACTGCATCCCATATTGTCAATTTTGGTCTCAAAAAAATAAAATAGGCAAGAAGAAAATCCTTGGCACTTCTGGTATGTATGTATTCTGACAGCAGAGAGCAGAGAATCATTTTATATCAGAATTTAAATCATCTTGCAAGAGCCTTTGTCTTCTTTGTCAGAACATGAACCTCATTTGGGGAGGTCATGGACATACCTAAGAAACTGCATTAGTTTAGCCACTTTTCAGTTCAGGGTAGTGGTAGCTAGCCAGTTACACGGACAGTAACAGCTACTTTGGTACAAATTCATAAATTGCAAGTCAGAAGACAAAGAACAATGCTACCAGGAAATATTTCTTCCCCAAACTCAACAAAGAAAAAGGAGCTAGGGACTTGAGTAAGAATAGAATGGTTGTTCCAGTCCTAGACAGTCCACCTCTGGATTACATGTAAGGAATAAAAAATAAAAGCAAAATAAAAATAAAAATTTCCCATATTTAGGGCAATGTTATGTGTTCCTGTGTATCAGTATAATGCAATTTCTAACCAATCCAAGCCTATATTTCTGAGTCACTGTCATCCTTTTACCATGACTCAGCAAGCACTTTTTAGACTCGAAACTCTTATTCTGAAGTGAGGAACACTGACTATAAGAAATTAACAGATGGTAGGGCTAACGACAGATACTTGGAACAGATACCCAGTCTCCCTTGGCTCTGGTGCAGCCATACACAAGTGTTCTCACTCCCTCACAGGCAGGTTGGCCAGCTTCCTCTGTGCTATTGACTCAGCCCAGGGTCCAAAGCAGAAGTTGATGTTCTGCTGTGTTCAACATTCAAGAAACTAATTCCAGCTAAGAATTCCATAAAGCTCTTCCGTAGGGTTTTCAGTTTGATTTAATTTCTTCCCACTCTCAACTTTCAACCAGGGGATGTTTCAGAGAAAACGGTGTAAAAATGCACTGTTGTCAAATCAAGGGGTGCATATGTTGAGTTTGCAATGGCGCTTGCATCACTGTCAGATCAAGGGGTACAGTTGCTGAGTTCGCGATGGCGCTTGCATCACTGTCAGATCAAGGGGTGCATATCCTGAGTTCGCGATGGCGCTTGCATCACTGTCAGATAAAGGGGTGCATATGCTGAGTTCGCAATGGCGCTTGCATCACTGTCAGATCAAGGGGTGCATATGCTGAGTTCGCAATGGCGCTTGCATCACTGTCAGATCAAGGGGTGCATATGCTGAGTTCGCGATGGCGCTTGCATCACTGTCAGATCAAGGGGTACAGTTGCTGAGTTCCCTTTCCTTCAGCTGAGTCATCTTGAATCACTTTCCAGCCTTGATTTTGTTCCGTCCATATATATTTCAGCATGGTTCACTAAAATGCAAAAACGCTCTAAGCTCAGGCAATCTCATATTCTTATATAGCATTACATGGTTAGATTCTGTGATTATTATTATTGTTGTTATTATCATTATATTATTATTATCATCATCATCATTATTATTATAGGCTGTTGTAAAAGGGATGTTTTCCCTACAGCTTGGATGCATTCTGTGTAAAGGTCTGTCCTGTCCTTCTAAGAGACAAGCCCCACACCCCCACACCCCATCCCTGTCTGCAGAGGGAAGTGGATCCTCTTCCAGCCTGAGATCTCTTTTTTTCCATCTGTCTCCTGAAGAGGTAGCTTCTCCTCTCCTCTCCCCCTTCCTCTCCCTCTCTATTTCTTTCTCTCTCTGCCTCTCTCTCCTCATCCCCCTTCTCCCTCCCTCTCCCCTTTCCTCTTCCCTTCCATAACCCACTAAATAAATATCCAACCTCACTCTGCATGATATGCCTATAGGTTTCTGTCTCTCACTTGCTGCATCTCCTCGTGGTTCCAGCTGACCCACAGCACTGCTCCTGCCTGGAACCTGTTGCCCATCCTGGCTCACTGCTTGTTGCTGCCACACTGGGAACAGTGCCATTTTATTTTTACCATTAGGTACATATCACTGCTACCTCATTTTTTTCTTTCTTGTTTTTCCTCAACATCTTATATTAACATCATAATTTAAAATACAATGCAATCTTAAAAGTCCCACAGTCTGCCCTGTTGTAGGCCAAAGTAGCTTTATTCACTAGACAATGGTATTCACAGCATACAGAGAGGAATCACACATCAGAGTGGTTTTAATTTGTTTTTCTCAGATTGTTGGGGATAATTAACATTTTGAGGTGTTTCTTAGCCATTATTCTCTCTTCTTGTGTGAACTACCTATTCCAATCCCCAGTCTATTTTTTCAAATAGTCATTTGTTTTACTGATTCTTTTTTTTTTTTTTTTGAGTTCTTTGGTTGGTTTTTAAACCTCTGTTAGAAGTATGAATGACAAAAATATTCTTCTATTCTGTGAGCTTCTTTTTATCAGGTTGGTTGTTTCTTTAGCTTTGGAGAAACATTTTAATTTCAGCAAGTTTCACTTTTCAATTATTGGTCTTAATTCTTGAGAAATCAGAGTCCTGTTCAGGAATTCCTTTCCTACAGTTATATCATGTTGGGTGTTGCCTATGTTTTCCTCTATTGGTTTCAGTGTTTCAGGTTTCATGTTTAGGTCTTTTATCTCGTTTCTCTACTTCTTTGGTTTCTCTCTATTTCCGCTGTCAACATCCTAGGAGTCAAGGGTAGAAGAACAAAGATAGCTGCCAGATTCAAAGAAAGGAACCAGAGTTGCTGGACTTCTGGAATACCAATTTGTTCTCACCCATAGGGAAACATTTGGGAAGAAGGTACATGCCACAAGTAAATTGTTAAAATATTGAATGAGGTGAATTACCACCCAAATCATATTGTGAAACATATTAACTTGCTAATAGAGTTTCTTATACAAAAAATACTTTCTAGATTGTTTAGAAAGAATTTGACTTTTAATAGACCATTAAATGTCATCTAATCATGGAACTTGCTAACCAAAGAATTCTAGTCTAGTCTATTGGCAAAAAAAAAAAAAAAATACCCTAATACTATACCCTAGTACCAGCTTCCACATAGTCTCCTGCAGCAGCCCTCATCCAAAGGACTTGGTTTTTCTTATACTACTGCACCCATTTGCTGCAACCATATCATGCTGCTATAGTACACAGACTACCTGTGTCAAAAGCTTCCCTCACGCTGCGATGGAATCAGCAATTTCTAGTCAGCACCTCTTACTCTTCCCAGCTGATAACCTTCTGAACTAATTCCTTGTTTCTTTTTTACTAGACTTACACAAGAGGCAAGGGAATTAGGGAAATTCTATGCTTACCTATGTGATTTTTCAACCAAGAAAGGTATAATAAGTAGAGAGAGGCTTCCATGAATATTCAGGATTCTCACATACACATTATGAACTGTTCATGAGAAATAAGCAGGAGGAGATAACAGCATGAAGAAACAGCAAACAACGTTCCTGACACACAGAATGGCATGGAATATGAAAGATATAGTACCCTTGATTTCAGGATAGTAGGCACAAGAGAATAGCTATAACGTATGGAGGGAAAGGCAGAGAGAGGGTGTAATGTCTACTCTACATGACAAAATAAAAGTGTTTTGTTTCAGAGATGATGAGAATTTCTGAAAAATAGATCACATGGGAAGGATGTCCTGAGTTCTATATTCCTAAGTACATATGCTTATGGTCAAGTAAAAATATCTTTGAACAGAAGAAGTCATAAGTATATATAAAGAGTCTTGAAAAGGATAAATTTGGATTTCTGGAAATGAATGCATTTGTATAAGCTAAAATTTGTGTATCATGTCCAGTTAGGAAACGGCAGACAGCAGACCGTGCTACACTATCATCTTCCTTTCAAAATAGAAAATGTGGAGATATTACAAGTAGTGTGTCTGTGTGTGTGTGTGTGTGTGTGTTTAAAGAATAAGTATATATACATAAACCAGAAAGCTAAAAGTTGAGATGAATTCAAATTTTAATGAGGAAAGAGGCATTCTGTGATGAGCAGATGTCTACAGGCTATTTTCTTCCCTAACAGCATCATCAACGCTGGGTTCAAGTCAAAGATCAATTGAGTCTGAAGTCCCTGCTGTGACTTCGACTCATTCTTACCACCTGGTTTTCACACATTTTTTAATTCCTTCCCCTGAGGATGGGATGAGTTATGCCACGAAACTTACCAAGTCAGACTGACACAGTGCGTCTTGTTCTCAGAGTTTTTCAAAGGCTGTTTCTGTCTGACCGTGTTTTGCTCATCACTCAGGTGAGAAGTTGCTTTTTTTCCTGAGTCATTGCTGTAGAAAAACTGATTTGTTGAGGAGTCATATCCTGTGGAGCATCATGTGGGTTAGTTTGGAAGTGGGTCTGGGGCCAGTCAAATCTTCCATTGATGCCACAATCATTAGAGTGTTAAGATTTTAATGCAAAATCACAAAGGACCTTGAGCCAGAGAAAGCAAAGTAAAAAATTCCATTTTTTTTGACTCATTGATGTATGATATAGTTTTGCTTTCTTAAGCTGTTAAATTGTATAATAATTTGTTATGGAGCAACAGATAACTTCTGCAAAAGTCCTTTTGTCAAGGGCACAATGACCCTGAAAATGTAACCAATGTATGCGTTTCCAAAGAAGTGAGTCTAATATTATGGAATTTAACAAAAGTTGGAGGCACAATTATAATTTGAGAGCTTGAGATTCTCATCACCAACAACTGATAGAATTTTAGAAAATCATAATGGTATGCAGGATATAATCAAGAAGTACTGTCAAAGACACAAAGAATATCATTTTTCATTAACCATGTCTTAAGGATCTGAGACATTTAAATAATATGCTCTTTTAAGACTGCTATTCAGTTAAATATTGCTAAAAAAGATGATTTTAAAATCTTCAAATATTTAGAGGCTAGAAAAAGCACTTATAAATAAGCTGTTGGGTTTATATAAATATCAAAAGAAATTTATGAATATATTGAGCTACATAAAGATGACATAGCAAGATTAATTATATGTCTTCCAATTTCAAGACCAATCTCTTTCAGATAATGTGTAATGGAAATATTAGAATTAGGGTGATTAAGAAATGAGTCAAAATGAGCGTACGTATTTTTAAAACTAAGATGAAATAGGGAAAACTTTTTCACTGTATTTAAAATTGTGATAAAAATTATTTCTTCCTTGGACTAGCCAATTAAAAAGCACACATATGGAATACAAGGTTAGTAATTGTTAATAGGAAATGTGGGAAACAATATTTTTAACAATAACTTTAAATAATACGAAATAATTTAGGAGTTATCCTTACCCAGCAAATAAAAGACTTGTATGGTAAAAATACCAAGTCTTTGAAGAAAGAAATTAAAGAAGATATCAGAAGATGGAAAGATGTCACATGCTCATTGATTGGGAGAATTAACATAGTAATAATGGCCGTTCTACAAAAAGCAATCTGCAGATTGATCACAATTCCCATCAAAATTCTCACACAATTCTTTACAGATCTTGAAATCACAATCTTCAAGTTCATATGGAAACACACACACACACACACACACACACACAAAACCCAGACTATTCTGAACAGTAAAAAAACCAAAAACAAACAAACAAAAAAAAAAAACTTCCGCAGGTATCACCATCCCTGGTTTCAAACTCTACTACAGAGCTGTACTGAGGAAAACTGCTGATACTGTAGCTCTTTGGAAGTGGGGCGAGGAAACTGACATATGGATGTAATGAAAACACAAATAAATGAAGGAATAAATAAATAAATGATAAGCTGAAACAAAAGCCCAACAACAACAACAAAAACCACATGGTATTGGCATAAAAACAGACACGCTGATCAATAGAATTGAATCAAAGACCCAGGTATAATTCCACACACCCATGGATACCTGAATTTTAAAACAGAAGATAGGAATACAATGAAGGCATCATCAACAAATGGTGCAGGCCAGACCAGATGTCTGCATGTAGAAGAATGCAAATAGACCCATATTTATCACTCTGCAGAAATGTCATGTCCGACTGAATCAAAGTCCTCAACATAAAATCAGATACACTGAATCTCACAGAAGAGAAAGTGGGGAATATTGTTGAAAACATCAGCACAGGAGACAACTTCCCAAACAGAACACTGATAGCAAAGACTAAGCTCAACAATTAACAAATGGGACCTCATGAAGCTGAAAGGTTTTGTAAGGCAAAGAACATCGTTATTAGGACAAAATGGCAGCCTACAGAATGGGAAAAGAAACAGGAAAGTTGTTGCTACGGCAAGTTCTCAAATTCAGTATACACCAGGGAAATGGAAATTAAAATGACATTTGGGTGCCATTTAGTCATTGTTTTCAAGGTCTGGCAAAAAGATGTGATTCAAAGAAATTTTAACTCTTTCTCTGCAGCTCTGTAGATTTATGGAAACACTGCAGAGAATTTATTGATATTGCCTAGTAAAGTTGAAGGAGCTTTATATCTTATAAATCAGTAGTAGGCTATAAACCCAAAGAGATAGTTGCCACTGTGCAGAAGATAGAAGTCTTCGTGATAAATGCTGTGATGTATATAATGTCAAAACTGGAAGCAACTCAAGTGCCTACCAAGCATGCCAGTGTCACAAAGGGTGAACAATCGTATGTTCATTAAGTGATCCTATGCAGTAGATGCTGTGAATAGCCAAATTCACAATTCATCAACCTCCACGATCCCATAAAAACAGAAAAATAAGTTAAAACAACAATCACAAAAATAAACATGTATCAGTACAAATAAATCAACCCCTAGGAAAAAAACTTATCTTCAATGATCAAATTTAGATATAAATTTTGTTTGGACTTTATTTACTTTTATTTCACATATGTAATATGCTTCTTGATTGAAAATTATTTGGAGAATTTCAATTCTAATGTCTTTTAATGAGATTATTGTTGTTTACCCAGCATACACTAACGCTTTCAGATGTTCCAAATTAGAACAAAATTGTCAAGTAACTGGTATGACCACCAACTGCCGCTAATTAAAGTCAGGACTAGGATTTCAAAGAGCAATCCTGAGCCCAAAATTTTCCTGATCATACAAATGATTTGGTTGAGCGGGAATAGAAAAGATAACACTGCCGACTTAAGCTCTTTAGATTTCTTTAAATTGTTCAACACATTAATTTCACTTAAATTATGGTTGTTTACAAACTATCATTTATTCTCAGATAATCAACAGTAATAATTACAGATCTATGCTGGAGAGATGCTGGCACTATGTTATTAGAAACAGACAGCAAATAGACACTTGACTGTTAAAATGCATTCGCTGATTTATATTAAAGATTCTCACAATTTTTCCTTTGTTTTTCTTTTTTACACATTAGTTATAAATTATTTATTGAGTATTCTCAGCAGACAAGACATTTTCTGGGTAGTTGAAAGTCATTCAGGATACAAAACAGACATCTCCTGCTACCACAGAAATGAATATTCAACTTACTGCCTAATATTTACATTATAAATGTCAGGTAAAATAGTGAAGACGTTTTGTGAAAAGTGCCAGGCATTGTTTTATTATTCTCTCATATATTCCACCCTGACACAGTTTCCCCTCCCTCCATGCCTCCCAGTTCCTCTTCCCAATCTTCCCTCTACCCCAGATCCACTCCTCCTCAATTTTCCTTCAGAAAAAAAGCAGACCTTGTAGGGCTATCAAGCAAACACGGTAAAACAAGTTATAATAAAACTAGGCACATACCCTCTTTTCAAAGCCGGATGAGGCAACACAGTAGGGCATGGGTCCTAAGAGCAGGCAAAAGTTCAGAAACAACCTCCACTTCCTCTGCTAGGAGTGAAGGAGCGAGCTACATAGCCAAAATACATATGGAGACCCTACCTCAGACCTTGTAGGCTGCTTGATGTTGCTGAAGTCCCTGGGAGGCCTTGCGAGCCCAGGTTGGTTGA
>NC_022009.1:121528651-121530661 GCF_000317375.1 Microtus ochrogaster | reverse complement strand
GTCGCAATGCTGACCAGTCTGCACTGGACAACCATGAAGGTGCTACTCCCCGGGAAAGGCCAATTATTCCCCTAGTACTCATTATTTACCTGTAGCTCTACTTCACCTAAGGGCGGGAACCCACAAATTCCCTCTTCCACATTAACAGGTCCATGTATCCTGTCAAATAGTCAGGTTATTTTATATTTAGCTAAAATTATATATACTATGTGTATGTGTTAGTATATAAGTATGTGTATATATGAGTCTGTGTGTTTGTGTGTGTGTACATGCATGTATGCATGTGTGTTAATGGAAATTAAACCACCCAAGGTGACAATGCTGTCTACAAAATGTATAGACTAAGAAAAACTCCAGGATTAGGCAAAAGAAAGCTCCTTTTGAATGGTTGGCAGGGACAGTCCAAGTAATTTCCAGAAAGCTATGAAAATTATTGATGTAGCCCTGGTTGCCTCTCTGCGGTTGAGTATGATGCACTGTTGTTGGAGACATGGCACAAGACTATGATAATTCAAGCTGCATTTGACCCAAAACATTTTTTGCTGAAGTTTATCCTCCATGATAAAATGTTTATGTAAGTGTGAAATATACATATGTGTGTGTTTGTTTGGGTGCACGCTTGTGTTTGTGGGTATAAGTGTTTTTGAATATATTTTATGCCTTTACATAATTGATCTAACATTATTTTTGCCATTCCTTTTTAATTTCAGGCATCTTTATCTTTCCATTTGTTTGCTTTTCAGCATAAACTATTATTTCATGTAATAATTCCTACGTAAGGGACTATCTTTTAATTTATTCAGTTTTATCTCTGGTAAGGAGTTCAGTTACAGTATCTCAATGCCACTTTATGACTTTAAATTCTCAAGTATAGTCACTCAGTCTTCCAAGACTTTTTGTTCACACATTTCTTAAAGCTTTTGAATATTTTAAATGTGCTTTCCTCTTCCTTACTTGTATTAATCTAGAGTCAAATATTTTATCAATGTTCTGTTCCTTAGCTTTATTTTATTTATTTATTTCCTGTGGCATCTGACTCAAGTATAATCGTGTGCCTTAGTCTCTGTTCAGGAATGTCCTTGTCTTGAAACTTTGTCCTCATTTAATAACATCACTGCATTCTGCTCTGCTCCAGCCTCATCTTTATTATGAGTTGTCAGAATCCAAAGACTTCCCTTCCCTCTTCTCTATTAAGCCCAGTTTCACACACATCTGTTTTATGTAATCAGACTCTTACAAGAGCTTCCCGTTACCTCTGGAATAAAGTACAGACTTCATCTCTGCAAATTTATGATGTGAACACAAATTACTTTCTCAAGATATATCACCCTACTTCTCTTGAAATGTTTTATGTCCAGGTAGAGAAAAAAATACCTAACACTATGTCATCCTTTAAGTTTCCAAACTGGAGATTTGTCTATGCCTTTCCTGAACTCAGCACTCTCTCTCTCTCTTTCCCTTTCTTCCTGTGCAATTTCCCCTTTCTTTCAAAATAAATTTGAGTAATAGCTTCTTCCTAAATTGCAACAAATGAATGAACATGAGCTATAAAGTAGTATAGAACACCTATGCTGTTCATCTGCCCTTTACCAGTTAGGTGGTTATGGCGCATGTTAATAAAATGGGGTAAACATGTATGTGAGTGTGTTGATGTGCTGTATGTAATGTTCATGTGTCCACATATCCAAGTGTACACATGACAAAGCTAATATTGCGTGTCTTCCTCCATCAATGTGGACCTTCCTTTTTTTCCTGATGGGATCTCCACTCGACTAGGATCACTGACTTAACTAGGCTGGCTAGCCAATGAGCTCTAGAGTCCTCCAGTCCCTACCTCCCCAGCCCTCTCAATAGAGACTTGTGCTATTATACCCAGTTTTTGTTTGTTTGTTTTCTTCTCCTTTATTTGAATTGTGAGAACCCAAAATTAGGTACTCACATTTCCATGATGGGCATAACAATTGAGTCACTTCCCCAACCCCACTGACTACCACTTATGTAAAATGTTTC
>NC_022009.1:121490668-121528467 GCF_000317375.1 Microtus ochrogaster | reverse complement strand
ATGCACACTTTGAAAAGATTTTATGATTTACTTTTTAAAATTTTGTTCTCCTGTTTTCTTTCCGACTACTTTCCTGAGCTACTTTTCTGTTTATACTCTGCTTACATATAAGTATGTTACTCAAAGTACCCAGTAAAGATTTAAGTAGTACTTACATACTCTAAATCTGCTTAAATTCAAATTAATACAAGATGTAAAAATAATATTGTGCTAGCAGATAATTGTTTTAGGAAAAAATTGTATTGACCAGAATAATAGCAGCATAGCAAGTAGCAGTTGGAACAGCACTGTATGTTTAAAAATGATTTTAATATAAATTAGCTAGAATATATTCAATCAGCAGGAACAAGTTACTGTCTTATAAAGGTCATCCAAACCTTTAAAAATAATTATTGTGTCTGAGAGCTAAAGTTACATTTTAAGTTTTAATTACTATGCCTAAGAGAGCCATGAAACAAAAACTCTCTGATCTGCGAGTCCCTTGCCTTGCCCAAGGACAGGCAGTTCCTGAAATGCTGGAGGCTATTGTTTGTGGAAGACAGCAAGCCACATGTTTTTCATTCCCCTAAGCAAGTCTGTTTGACTGTCTGCACCAATGACTTGATCACATATGGGCAGGAGGTTCCCAGGATGGTGGTATGTCAGGATGTATGCTTGCCCCTGATTGGGTGCAGACTGGGTACGTCGGGATGTATGCTTTCCGCTGTTTGGACCTGATGGGAAATGCAATGAATTATGGGCTTTCATTCTTAAGCAGCTACAAGCTGTGATTCTGGGCCATTTTTCAGGAACCCGGGTGTGGACCTGTCCAGATCTTACATTGCCAGTATTTAGTAAAAGCTTGCTTCAAATTTGGCTTTAAATTGTGGTAGTGGTCGTATTCTCAATCAACAGGATTAACACATACACAATAATTCCAGAGAATATTAACAAAAATTTACAAAGCCGTGTGCTGAAAAACTTATGACAGGCTTCTTCACAGAGCCCTGATGACCTGGAGAGAACTCAGACGGGTGCAACTGGAGGGGAAATTCCTCATCCTTGTACTTTGACTTCATACTGTCCTTCCCCTTTCTGTTTGCAGACTGGAGGTCTAAGAACTGCCCAAACTCCATGTGTTAGTATTTAGGCATCTATTCATATCCTGTCAGGACCCTAACGGCAGGCCAGTACAGACGCCTAAATACTAACACTGTGTCTTCTTCCAAATCCTGGACATGGTTTTACTCTCAGAGAATTAATTACAGAAGAATAGTCATCCACAAAACTTACAATATTACTGTTGGGAAAATGCTTTTGCAGTCTTCAGAAAATTCAACAAAAAACTATGATAGTCATATTATGTTTGTATTTATAAATGTGTTTGAAAAGGAAAATAAGAAGGGAGCAAAGATTATACTTAAAAATTATGAATGTAATGTATAGTCAATAATATATTCACAAAACATTGAATGAAATTTTAAGAACCAAAATTAATACAAAACATGCATCAACTATTGAGAACACAAGGAAAGTCTCAGATTATCACATTAAATTCCCAATGTGTTACTGTTTTAAAGTAATTCATACTATTTTGATATGTTTGATAATACCTTTAGAATCAGAGACTGCAAAAATGGGAAGATCCTTTGACCAACCAAATAAGAACTAAATGTACAACAGAATTGATTTAAATCACCATGTAGCAAAAGCTATTTTAGGGTTTCGGAAGATGGCACAGAAGTTAAGAGCATGTAGTGTTCTTCCAGAAGACTACTCAGAAGTGTTTCTGAGAACTCTGTCAGATGTCTACAGTCAGGATTCCAGGAATCTGATTCCTTCTCTAGTTCCACAGTCATCTGCACGTATGTACTTCCCGCTCATATACATATACTTAAAAATAAAATAATTTTAGAATGTTATTTTAATATAAGCATAATGGTGCAGAGCTTTAATCCTAGCGCTCCAGAAGCAGAGGCAGGCAAGCTCCATGAGTTGGAGGTCAGGTTGACCTACAGAGTGAGTTTAAGGACAAACAGGCAGTGAGTCCCTGTCTTAAAATTTGTTGCTATTTTAAAGAGACTAGGGCAAAATAATGTGTAATTTCATTTTAATATTCAGTAACACTTAATGCAGAGATATGGCACAACATCTAAGCAAGTCAACTAGGGTTATTTGATACCTTCAGGATCTCATTACATTCCTTGAAATGTAAGTTTAATTTGTTTCATCAATTGAAATTGAGATATTTATCTCTGTGATCGTGTCCTATTAGCTCTCTTACTTAGCCCTCCATAGAACACATTTCACAGTTAGAAATCTAGATAGGTTAGGCTCTACAACAGGAACTACTTACTCCCTTATACTTTGAATAACGTTTAAAGTGTGTGCGAGAGTGTGTATGCGTGCGCGTGCATGCGTATGTATGTTAAAATCCCTGTTTGTTGGTATTGTAAAGTATAGTACTCACTATAAGTGAATACGATAAAGGAATGGAGGGCAGAGACCAGCATGAGGCTGGTACCCAGGGTGAGTTAGATGAGAAGAGGTGGGAGGGCTGGGAGGAAAAGCAGGGAAAGGGAGGGTGTGTACAAGCCTGTGAATCGGACATAAGAGGGGTATGGACAGACACAGATAGACCACGCAGGTACTTGGCATCCTAAAAGGAAAATGGATGGGGAAAGACTTACAACAAAGAAACGGGAACTATTTTGAATTCTGAGGCCCTGACTCTTACACTGGGATTTTATTTATATCCTGGTCTGGTACAAAAACTTCTAGTGACCTACATTACAGTCCAAGTTGGCCTAGAATTCCTGTTCTCTCCAGAGGGAGCCTACTCTGCTCCAATTCATTGCTGGTTCAAGTTACAGAATTTTGCTGGTGAAATGATAAAATTTGTTCCATGGAGAATCAAAAGATATAGAGTGGATAATCTATTGTCTAAATTTGGGGATGTTGTCTACAGTTTGAAAACACATCAGCATTTTTTTTTTGAGTTCACCATCTAGATCCATTGCTGTTGACATACTTGCTGCTTACATATTTAAACACGTTGCCCTGCTCTCATTCTCAACGTCCTTTTATCTGTCATGACTTCTCCCTTCTTTTTTATCTTTTGATTTTTTTCTCTTGTCACATTCCTGTAAGAACCTGACAATAGAAAGACATGTGAATAATGACTTTAATTGGGATTTGAATTAGATACATATTTTTCCAACTTGTAGAACAAAATGCATTCAATCATTTAAGGCAACATATAGGGCTATTAAATAAAAGTAAATATTATTCTTTTGGAATCTCTGCATAGTTATTTCTTCTTCTGGATATAAAAAATGTGGTGGGAATTGGGGATGGTGGACTATTCATCACGGGAACAAGCATCTCTTCCTGAGAGCTTTGAAACCATCATGATTTGAATAGAAAATACTCAGTAATTACAATGTCACACATGCTTCCAACTGAGGCCGTGGCTGTAGGTTAGGGAAAGGTGGGGTCTTTTAAAGATAATACAAATCTCCAAGAGTAAATCAGGATGAATTCAACAATGTCCATAGGCAACAAGATCTACACAAAACATGAGACAAAACTCTGGTCTGTGAGTTTATATCCACTCTGTATCTCTAACTTTTCATGTAATGTCATGATGAGATTTTTTTAATGAACAAAAAAATAAAAGCTGTCCTTCTTTTTCACATTGCTGCATTGCTAGGCTGCATTTCTTCTGTCTGGCATTTTTCAGGCACAGGGGTTTTGCTCTCACTAACTACAAACTGACATAATGGGCTTATGGCTTTTCTGAGTGATATTTCTGAATGTGGTAAGCCTAAGAGGCATTTTACAGCACATGGGCGGATATAACTTCCCTGTGTTTAAAGGCTAAAAAAGAAGGAAGGAGCAGTTTTTACTGTTACTGCAAATTTACTGTTACTAGAGGATGCTTTCTTTAACAATACTTTTGTTTGAAGAGGTAGAGAAGAAACAGCTGACTCCACTTTAAGGCTTCTTAATGGAAGTCTCTCACCAAACTTGCAACCTTTAACTCTGCACATAGGAATTTTATCTTAGTCACCCCTCTCTGACCGATCCCTGAGGGTGGAGATGGAATGAGAGTCTACCATTGCACTGAAACTGACTCTGCCACAAAGCAGATCACCAGCAACAATGAAGCATGTGTTGTGTTTAACCTACTCATTCAAAAGGATAAGTGGGTTCATAAGATATATGCCCCTAAGTAAGAAAGCTTGGGACTCAACACACTTTGGAAGCTAAATCCCTCACAGGGGGGTCTCCTGAGAAAACGAGCCAAGGAGTTAGTGTCCCTGGCCTTCGTCATCCTGGTTGCTAACTGATGTGATTGGTGTGTGTTAGGCAAAGGAGCTGAAAAGAGAAGCGAGGAGAACTGCAGCTATCACAGACAGTGATGTGTTCTATATCAAGAAATACCTTCTGAATCTTTGGGCTGAGAATGAGGGCAGCTCAGGAACTCACTGCCAAGCAGCCAGGAGATGTTTGCAGTCCAATACACCCAGAGAGAAAGGGAGTTTGATTCACTTCCTTCTGTCTAGACAGCTTTTGGACCATGGTCTCTCAAACTGCATTGGGCACAGGAAGCACTAGGAATCTTTTTATCTATCTGTCTATCTAATCTACCTATCTTTATTATGACATATAAATTTAACAAAATGAAAACTTAATTATGCCATTGCCATGGATATATGTTTGTGATGTGCTGTGGTCATGGCACCTCCTCTATTACTCTTCTTGCTTGGTTCACCATTTTCCACCTGTCAGCATCTTCACTTCAGAAAGAGTCTCTCTTTCATGTTCATACACGAGAGTAAATCTTGTTACAAGGAAGAATTCAACTGTTTAGGGTACCTTGACATGCTTTTCCAAATGTTTCCAGTATTATTGGTTAGCAAAGCATCATGCATGGGACAAAGTTCCCAGTAGAGTCAAGTTACCTTTTGTTTATTTCCCCAGTAAATTGCCTTCTTTTTTTAAATGACAGAAGATAAATGTCTGGTGTTTTCCTAAAACATGACGGTGAGCTAGCTGAAACAATAGTGGGCAAGTTGTCAACCCAGTTGACAGCCATCAGCTCTTGCAAGTAACTGTATGTCTATTTATGTCAAGTACAGTATCAATGTCGTATCACTAACTTGTTGTCTAATCTGAACCTTTTAAGAACAGAGTGTGTGTTCAATAGTTAGGCAATCAGACAGAAATCCGGGAGCTACATCCACTCTGCTGAGTGAAACCATGCATTAAAACTCAGGGTCCCTTTCCTCTTGTACCTATGGAAAGGCGGAAAGAGAGAACCAACTCCACAGAGTTGTCCCTTGAGTTTATATGTATGCCATGGTACACATGCCCACATACATGCAACATATTATACAAATAATAATAGTAATACATTCATTTATTTTGATATTGTTCTTTATAATTAGATAGTTTAAAACATTGCTAATTTTTCTTCATATTCAAAAGAGTTATCCTTATAAGCAATTTAAAATAAGCTCCTTACACAATAGCAAACTTTAAATTCATAATTATAATTAGGCATAGTCAAAGCTTTGATGCTGTTTTGGAGATGAAATTATACTAATTTTTTTCTAAGATACTTGATTATAATGATAATTTCCTTTAACTTTGGGACTGAAAAAATTACGACTGTTATCCCCATGGCTTGGTAGGTGGAGCTCAACAGGAGTTCTAAGAATCCCTAAGACAGTTACTATATTAGTTCCCTTTCTCACTGCCGCAACAAAGACTCCAGGAAATGAGAGGGAGCAACTTCAGGAAGCACGGTTTACTTTAACCTCCAGATTTCTGTGTATACGCCATTAGAATGAACATCCAGGAGCAGAAGCAGGAGGCAGCTGTTCATTGTGTCTGTAGTCAGGAATCAAGAAGAGGAATGTTGTTGCTCAGCTCACTTCTTTTGCTTTTTCTGCACTCCAGGGCCCCAGCCCATTGCATGGAGTCACCCAGAGTTAGGGTGCATCTTCCTACCTCAGTTACTCTAACCTAGGAACTGCCTCAGATTTGCACCCTAAGTGATTTCTATATGGTCAGGTTGACAATATTAACTGTCACAAGCCTCACTCTCGTCAATACAGAAGCCCACATTATTTATAAGCCCTGATTTCTGTTCATTGCACCCTTGGACTAACTGTCATTGCATCAGGCAGAATGCACCCAGGCTAGCGTCAAACATTGTTATGGTGCTATGGTCTTTAACAGTTCCACAAAATTATTCAATAGTGAAGTGGAGAGTCTACTCTAAGACAAGGATAGTCTCTTAACAGGAAGCTGCTAAACAAACCCAAAACATGTTCTGTACTTCCAGCACGTGATTGCCATGGTTTAAACATTCGCATTTCCAAAACAAAAAAAAAAGAAAAAAAAAGGCTACACAGCAAGGAAAGACTGAACCAAAGCAATATATAAACCTAACCTGGCAAAAAACTCTTCCAGCTCCATGGTCATCTTCCAGAACTCCTCATGAATTCGTCTGAGCTCCAAAGTGCTTGGGGAGCCTGGTTCCTTTAGCCTTGCTGTCATTCTCTTGGGGCAAGCTCCCTGCCATGCATGCAGTTTTCCTCAGATGACCGCACATGGTTCTGACACCTCTAACTTCCTTGAATCTCCATTGTAACAGGTTTTTCTTCCTAATCAGTGTCCCAAAATGGTCTCTCAGGGCTCACTTGCCATACTTTGCCTAGTGCCAGAGGCTCTCTGAAAGGACTGAGTTGGCAATTATTGCTAAATAGCACAGTAACGCATTACTGCCTTTTAAATATGCAGATTGATGGTGTGTAGTTCATGTGTTCAGCATTCCCAAGATGTTTAATATATTACAGACTGGCATGGTGTTTTTACTGATTTGAAGATGTACAAACGGGGGCTAACTTTTGATTTTAAAATAAATGTTGATTTACATTCCATCAATTTTAAAAGCTTCACCTCACAGATAAACTTTATATGCTCAGAATTTGTCCTACGCTCCTTGGATTTTACAGCAAGATATGGGTTCTTATAAAGTCAACAAGAATTTTGATTAAAAACCACAATTTCATCGAGAGATTTTCTTGTAAATCCCTTGAGTGAATTTTATGCATGTGAACTTGAACTGCATCAACTTTAATAACACAGTATATTATACAACTTCAAAATCCTCTAAGTCATAACAGAAGTGGGAGACGAAGCTAGCTGCAGGTGGGTATAAGTAGGCAGATGATAGTACTGCTGTTTTCTAGCATAATTAACTACTGAAACCTGGCATTCCACAATTTGTCACCTATGGATAGCCCTTTATTATCAGTTTAAATGATTCTAGATGCTCTTGCTACCTCAATTATTAGCTCAAGTCATCTGTGGTGTTTGGAACTTTATATCATTTTCTGAAATTTATATTAAGGATTCATAGGCTGTAACTATTCCAGTGAAAAAGTTCTTCTAATATTCATGTTGTTTCTATTATATGAAAGTAATTAAAACATTTGTTATATGCAGAAATCCCTCATTATTTCTAGAAAATTATATGAAAAAATCAGCAAAACAAAAAGCAATAAAACATCACCCCAAAAGCAACATTTAAGACATAAAGACTTTGAACATCACACAAAACCCCTATGTACTAATCTACCTAAATCTTAAAAAAGCAAACTATTCAATAGTAACATAAAATATTTATATAGTAACAGGAATTCTATGTTATTATTTTAAATCACCAGTCATATCTGTCCCTACTGGGAACTGACCTACCCAAGATCCAAAAGATGCTTCATCCGACCACAAGGACAGTTGCTCAACCGTGTTCATTGCTGTTCTATTCATAATTGCCAGGTTAGAAACAACCTAGATGCCCCTCAACAGAAGAATAGATAAAGAAAAATGAAGTATCACTTAGTTGTGAAAAAATTAGCATCATGAAATTTGTAGGCAAATGGATGGAACTAGAAAAAAAAATCATCCTGAGTGAGGTAACCCAGAGCCAGGAAGACAAATATGGCATGTATTTGCTTATACAGAGATAATAACCATTAAATAAATGATAACCAAGGTATAATACAAAGACCCAGAGAGGTTAAGTATAGAAGAAGGGACTAAGAGGGCATATAAATATTCTTGGGAGGGGGCAGTAGAACAGAATTTATGGGTGCAGAGGGGGATGGAAACAGGAGGATCAGGTAGGGAGAGCAGGGGAAGGTGGGATTGAGGGAGGAAATTCAAGAAAAACAGTTATAGTTGAGGGGCACTTGAGAGGAAACATAACACAGTGGAAACATCCTGAAATACATGAAAACCATCCTAATGAAGTCTCCAAATAATGAGGGAGACAGAGTCTCAACTGGCATCTCTTGTCACCAAATGAGGCTTCCGGTGCTGGGATTGGGTTATATCCAATTGAGTTGCTGGCCAGAAGGGGGTTTGTGGAAATCCTCAAGTCACCTAGGCAATTGTTAAGAGAATAGTTTGCTCTTCACTAACTGACTACAGGACTCCATTGTGAAGACAATACCCACACAACTCACTGAACATGAAGAGTCAAGTTGTTGCCTACAGAGTCTTTGGTATAGTAAGGTACTCTTCAGGTTATCATGGAGAAACATAAATACCAATTCAGTGCCAAAATCTTTGATCTATAGATCATCCTGCCTGCAAAGTATGTCAGGGAAATGGTGGGACAAAGCTTGTGGAAGAAACTAACCAACGCTCTATTTGCCTACCTATGAGATGAACCCCTACCCAACACTGTTTGGGTAACCAAGAATAAGAGATGAGATAGCCCAGATTACTAAGTTAAAACCAAATACTACTAGTCTAAAAGGAAAAAAAAGTAATAAAAAAATGACTCATAATGATATCCTGCTACACTCAGAGATCAGTTCCTTGTTTAGCCATCTTTAGAGAATTCTCCTCCTACAGCGGTTGCAAACAAATACAGATTCACAGACAGACACTGCACACACAGAAAGACCTTGGAACACACAGCTCTAAATGAGATGCCTCTATCAAATCTCTTCCCTTAGAGCTCAGGAAATCCCACAGCAGAGGAGGCAGAAATTGTGTAAGGACCAGAGGGAATGGAGAACGCCAGAAGAATACGGACCTCTTAACAAGCTAAGAAAGCTCATATGAATTCACAGAGGCTGCTGCAGGCATATCCTGCACGAGTTTGTCCCAGGTCTGCCAGTATATCATAGCTTTCAGTTTACTATTTTTATGGGACTCCAGAGTGATTGAACAAGTGGGTCTCTGAGTCTCGTACCTTCTCTTGGTTCTTTTCCTTTTGTTGGTTTGTCTTGTCAAACTCCAACCTGATGGTTTTTGTTTTCTTTTACTGTATTTTATCTTGCTATGGTTTGTTGTTTTCCTTTAGTAGTCAGTTTTTCTCATGAGAGACAGAAAGGGAGTGAATCTAGACAGAACATAGGTCGGTAGGAAGAATTGGGAGAGTGCAGTAAGGAAAATCTATAATCAGAATACATTGTATGAGAAAAGAATCTATTTTTAATAAAAGGGGAAATTTTCATAAAGAATGCATTTTATCAAATATCTTCACCATGTTCTTCAGTGGAGTTAATTTAATATTAGCTCACCAAGCAATATTGAATGTTGAATTACAATAATTTATTTGTCTAAACATATGCACATATTTTCTCTCTTAGATTTCTTCCTTTCATTTACATTTTAGAAATAAATCTTTTCTTTGACAAGAGCACATTTCTCAGAACATTGTTTCAATTATGACATTAATTGACTTTCACTTTTTTTGCTAACTGTGATCTTCTGGGGGAAGTGCTGTAATGCAGGTCTCCACTGGGACATTAGGCTATCTCTGTGCCCTTAAATACAGTTCTCGGGAATTATCTGAGGCTCTGTAAGGTTCTGTTCTCTCCCCATTCAACCCACTAAGCTTAATCTTTGTTGATCCTGGCATGGAACAAGAATTATTGTGCTAGTGATAATTTTTTTAAGTGCCATTCGAATTTATTTGCACAATGTGTTGCGAAGTTGACTCATGACTGTTTTAGAGGTTTTTTTTTATGAGTGTTTTCTTTTGACATTTCTCATTATTGTGTTTGTTTTTGTGGTAGTTAATCCTGATTTTCAAAATGGCAGGAACCGAGATCACATCCCCATGTACCCCTCAGAAAGGATGAGGCCTCCATGGGGAGTCAACAAAGTCTGTCACATCACTTGAGGAAGGGCCAAGGCCCTCGCCCCTGTATCTAGGCTGAGCAAGGTATCCCTCCATGTAATCAGATTGATGACTACCTTAATTATACAGCCTTCATCCAGTAACTGATGGAAGAATATGTGGAGATCCATAGCAAGGTACTGGGCCAAATTCCTGGTCATTTTTGCTTTCTAACGGAGGTTCCAACGTGACTGAGCAATTGCTTCAAGATTTTGCTGCTGTGCCTTCCACACCAAGCCAGATTATACCCTTGAACTATGAACAATAACCCTTCCTTAAGATGAATTTCTTAGGTATTTCAATATACCACTGAGAGAATAACTAATACAGTGTTCTCTCATTTACTATTAATCAAGTTTTATGATACTTTGAGTAACTACTAAATTTTATCAAACCCAAAAAGGATTTTAATATGTTGATTAGGGCTACTGTTGAAATAGGAGCAGCGGCATAGGTAAGCTTGACTTCTGTTTGGTTCTGTGATATCCCATTTTCTGGCTTCTGTTGCTCTGCCATGCTTCTTGTCCCTGTTCTCTGAGAAGGTGCAGGACAAGACAGAATGTGAGAGGTTGCTTAAAAGGATTCTGCATGCTTTTCTTCCCTCTCTTGCTCCCTCCCTCCTTTCTTCCTCCCTTGCTTCCTTCTCTCCCTGACTAGCACCCTCCCTCCCTTTCTCCTTCCCTCCCTCCTTTCTTCCTTCCTTCCTCATCATGACTGTTCTGAAGTTTCTAAGTTTCTTTGCGTGCACGACTTGCTTTTCTTCTTCATCTGACTCACCTTTTAGAGAAAATATCAAGAGAAGTCAACTGCAGGAGCTGCCAGTTTCTTAAGCCACCCCAAAGTCCAATATATCTTTCCTTCTAATTGTAACGTGTCATGGCTGGAAGTATAGAAATATAATTGGAGATTGGTTGCAATCGGTGCTTGGAATTTCTGTTTCCCCATGAAATGTATTACTAATACCAATAACAACAAAGTAACTTTCTGTAACTGATGTATCACCATGGAAAAATCTTAGCAGTGAATCTTTGAGATCAACTCACTCAACAGAAATGTGGAACATGCTTAACCCTGGGGTCAGGCTGACTGAATTTTCCTGAACACAAATCAGTGCATTGTGCTGCCTTGGGGAAGTTCTTCACCTTATATCTAGCATCCCCATTCATTACATATGATAAGAATAGGAATTACTCCCATTTTAATAAGGATTAAGGGAGATAATGCAAATGAAACAATTAAATGGTTCCTATCACAAAGGCATCCCATACTCATAGAGGTTAACGCCTTTAAGCAAGGTTAGAAGGGTATGAAAATGTCCTTTCTTTGTCTCATTATGACTTTTTTCACTAAAAAGTATTCAGAAGTTTTAAATCCTGACACTGGAATCATTTTATTCCCAGAGTTTCTAGCCCTAGACCTTATTATTCTATTTACTCTAATTACCAGTATGCTAACTATTGCAGACTTTCACTAATGCCTAGCTCATGAACTTAAAAGGAATTATAATTTGTGGGAGTAAATGGGTATCATTGATTTAAACCAAGGACTTTTTAATGGTTATGTTAATAGCAAATGCCTCTGTGTTCCTACAATAAAGTCAACTCCCTTAGAACATTCGGTTCTGAGAGTAAGAGAGGATTTTACAAATAACAAAAAGTACCCAACACACATCTTTTATAAGAATCTAAGTTGAAAGTTGAAATGATAAGAATACAAAGGTTCCCAAGGAACTTTGCTTAATCAGTCCCAGAAAGGGTGTTTAGTAGTAGCTTACAGGGATAAAGGTTTAAAGTTGTGTGTGTGTGCTTTTCCCAGAAAAGCACAAGCAAAAGTTTACCAGAAAAAAAAGAGTTTAATAATAAGAGTTTTAAATAATAACTTGAGTTCACCATGTAGTATTCCCTGCATATGGAGTCTATCTTCTGGTTTGAGAATTGCTTTTATTTTTCTTGTTTCCTGTTATAAACAAATTGGGAGAAAGTCAAGTCATTTGACACAACTTGCATGTAGCTATTTAAGATATATATAATAGTTACACATAATATTTGAAGAATGATTCCATGGGTTTGGGGACAAAGCAGGTAAAGAAATATTTAGCATCCACTAGAAGAAATAGGAGAAATACTCCCAACTTCCTGTGACTCAGAAGCACTATGGAGCCCGGGTTTCAACAGAAGCCTGAACAAATAGGACTTCAGGAGTACCTGAAGTGTGCTTGAACAGCCTGAGCAGCTCAAAACCTGCATAGAGTCAAAGTGGGTCACAGCCTGCTCTCCCTAAGCATCACACACGTCAATGTCCATGGCAATCAGGGGCCAATGCTGTACACAAAAGTTCTCTAAAACAAACACGGACTTAATTTTCGAATGAAGAATAAAACACACAAATTGCCTTTGTGTTAGTTGTTAAATTGTGATTTAGGAACTCACATTGTTAAATTACAACACAATCACGGCAGCAGATTAGGACCTAACCTGATAAAAAACTTCTTGAATTAGAGAACTTATATAATCACATTTTTATAGAATTGCCAATGCTCTTAGATTGATTTTGGTTGATTTTCTTATGCTTTACAATTCTTTGTCGTTCGTTTCCTTTCTTATCGTCCACAGTCTAGGCCAGCCTGTTCCTATCACCAGTCTTCTGTCTGGAATTACTAAATGCTGCTCTTACATGCTGAGAATTGAAACAGAAAGACAAATGAGGAACGCGCATGCTCGGTTCCCAAGATACAGCGGGTGGGACTGACTTGGATAAGACCTTGAGCCTCCTCAGGCTCCTGAGCTAACTAATCCAAAATCGCAATCAGTTTTCAGAGACTCTGTCAATGCACAGAATAAATGAATATTACTACATATTCCTGATTATCATAGAGGTGATGCTATCACTCATGTTTATTCATTTAACTGTAATATTAAAGTGAACCGTTGAGATCTCTAACAAAGAATGCTGATTTCCTCAGCACGGGTTCTGAGGAGACAATCTGAGAAGAGGCAGCTGGCATTCTCATTGTATTGACAGTGAGGCACATACAGCAGGCTGAAAATACTCAGCAGATAATAGTTGTAATGGAAAAAAGTCTCAGCATGGAATATTATCCCATGACTCCTTTTCATGTGACAAGATTGAATTTTAATTTCCTAAATTTTATTCAAGCCCCCTTTCAGCATGAATATTTCCTGTCCTTTCAAAGTCCTTTCAATGCGATATTTCATTAATGCAGTTTTTAATTTATTACTAGTTGTTTGGAATAATGATTGAGATGATATTTATTTTGTCTATTTTAACTCCATCTTTATAAAACTGTCAAAGTTTTGTGAATGTACCAAATGAAAATTAAGAAATCAAACAGTAAGAAAGCTTACTATCCAATTATCAATCAATTTAGCTTATATATACTATCCATTGCAATTGCTTTGAGTCTTATTGTCGGGAAAACCTGTAGATTCACATTTATTTATTTATTTATTTATTTATTTAATTTTTTGGATTTTTCGAGACAGGGTTTCTCTGTGGCTTTGGAGCCTGTCCTGTTCTGGAACTCACAGAGATCCACCTGCCTCTGCCTCCCAGGTGCTGGGATTAAAGGCGTGCGCCACCACCGCCCGGCTTCACATTTATGTTTTAAACACATTGAAAATTCAGAAATACAAATTTCTTGTGTGCAATAGCAGCTACTACAGTGCAGCTCCTCAAAAACCACAGAATTGCATTTTTAATTATTGATATTTGATAATTGTCAGAGTTAATACAGTTAATTCAGTTTTAATTTTTAACTTTACACAGTCTAGACTCACCTGGGGAGATTTTCTCAATGGGGGAATTGACTAGATCAGGTTGGGCTGTGTGCCTGTCTGTAGAGGATTTTCTTTATTGCCTCCATTGTTGTAGAAAGATATAACCCAATGTGAGCAGCACCATTTCCTGTGCTTTGGGTTCTAGAAAATAAGAGAAGAAAATGCTAAAGAAGTAAACAGTATGCATGTATTTGCTTCTCTGTAAATATACATCACATACAAAAAAATCACAATCTCCTGATTGTGGTTGGTGGCTTACTCCAAATGTCTTGTTTCTTACATAATAAAAATGTGGAATATTTACAATTTGTCAACAACTCCTTTAT
This sequence comes from Microtus ochrogaster, assembly GCF_000317375.1. Classification (NCBI taxonomy): domain Eukaryota; kingdom Metazoa; phylum Chordata; class Mammalia; order Rodentia; family Cricetidae; genus Microtus; species Microtus ochrogaster. Next base: position 121,514,152 of record NC_022009.1, on the reverse strand, counting down.
AATATATAAAATAATATTCTTTACTAAAAAATCTCACTTAAATGTCAGAAACCTGAACAAAAGCATGCATATTGGTGGGAATTTTACTAAAAGAGTATTGTATTCTTTCCAAAACAAATTAGCCATGGGCCTGTTATATGACACATTTCGAAACTATACAGAATATTAGAAAGTCATGGTTTTGTATGACCTTTTGACACATAATTGTTTGATTCTATATTAATGGTATATTCAAGGATGGATATTATGAAACACTGTATAGTGCACCTACAACAATTCCAAACCAGGTTTATTTTTCTGCAACTGGAAACCAACCATGCTAAAGAGAATGAGGTCAAGCAGGCTCTCTAAAATTCTTCAGTCTGTAGCTTGCTTTAATCTGATTCTAAATAGCTTTTTCCAGTATCTCTTTAAATGTATCTCTTCTCTCCCATCTACTTCCCCAGTCATACATTGCTGCTATGTGGACTCCGTAACACACAGCTGGGCTCCAGAAGGGAAAAGAAATAAGGCAGATTTAATACTAGGTTTAAGAAACATTTTCAAAGTCTCCAAAATCTCTCTATATCGTATTATCTGAGTTTTGTTCCACATATTTTCTTATATTTCTTGTCCTTGTTCTTTCCTCACTCTGTCCCTTCAGTTTCGACATTATTTTTCTGTTTGCCTTTCTACTAGTTCATTAATTCTCAACTCCAGGCAAGTCAGCTTACCTATTAAACAAGTTGCTTATGATTTCTAGATGTTTTATAGAGCCCTAAAATGTTGCTTTATCTTTGATAGAATTGGCTTCATGCTTTAATGATATATTGGGTATTCAATTTAGCTCCTTTAGAATTCATTATTGCTATCCAGTGTTGATCAGTTTTGGATCATCTCTCAGTGATTAATTCAACTCTTTGGTAGCACTCACCTTTTCCGCATTAAACCAACACTGCAATTGGTTGCTACCGAGATGCTGAGTTAAGGTCCATTTTTTGCGCAGAGAAGGAGCGGTTAAATCATTTGGGTCCTCTATAGCCTTGGGTTTGAGCTCCCTTTAAGTAGTCTCCTTTACCTGCTGCTTTCCTAAAGTCTCTTCTGAACAACAGCCATGGCTCTTCAGTAGACTTCTGACACAACACAAAATTTTCTTTAACTTCCTGCTTATAATGTGTTTCCCCAACTGCGTCTTGGAGTCTTGTTGTGCATGGATGTGATGAAGAAGCTGACCCTAGACTCTCGCAGAACTTTGCAGTTTTCGTTCTTTTCTCCTCACCTCTGACTTAAATGATGTCTCCAAGCACAGGGCGACATCTGTGACACACTCTGGGGCACCCTCTTTCAACCCTTTGAGACTGGTCATCTTCTTCTCTCTTCTATGACTTTAAAATGCTGTCAGGGAGCACTCTTCTGTTTTTAACTATAATAGATTCATGCGTGCTGCCATCTCTAATCTATTAAAGTTATTCTTTAGTTTTGTTTCGCTCAATTAGTTCTTTATAATAGGAAGATAAATATACAAAGTATACTGTCAGGGTCAGATTTAAAGATCTTTGTTAACCATTTCAATTAAACCTGTTCAGTTTTTTTGATGTCTTATTCAAAAAATATCTCACATGTTGTATAAACTTTAGTAGATTTGATAGTGTATCTAATATGTACTTGTAGTTGTATAATATGTGGAATATGCAAGAGAGAGAGAGAGAGAGAGAGAGAGAGAGAGAGAGAGAGAGAGAGAAAGTAGAGGCAAAGGTATAAATGAGTCCATACAAAACACACTTGCATATTTTTATATTTAGGTAGCAAGACTTAAATAACAAGATAGTGTCCTAAGATTACTGGACAGCTTATTAGGAAAGTCTCTTTGGATTCAGAAACTTTACGTGGGCAATTTGTACATACATTTTAAAAAAAACTCTATGTATCTTCTGCAGGTGACTCTAATGGCCAAGGCAACTTTCTAGGAAAACACTGTTTATTTGGAAATATTAGAACTGTCTAATCCCTTTTCTGTGTGTATCTATGTGTGTTGTGTGTTTGTAATGTGTGTGCAGTTCTGCTCACCTGTGTGTGCATGTGCAGAACACAGAAATCTGTAGTGGAGTTACCCTCTGTGCTCCCCATATTCACTGAAATGGGATCTTTCAGCAAACCTGTCTGTCATTGTTTTGGCCATATTGGTTGACCATTGGAGCTTGAAGGTCATTGTCTCCATCCACCCATCAATCATGAAGATAAGGTGTTACTGTGCCCAGTTTTTTTTTTTTTTTGCTTTTATGATTTTGGAAATACAAACTTGGATCCTCATGTTTGTACAGCGAGTACTTTGTTAATTGACCCATCCCCCAAGACTTTGAAATTTCTCATTTAATCAAAACTGAATGAATTTTGAATCTATTAAGTGATGAAGGAATAATTGCCATCATGATCAACTTTAGCTTTCTCTTCTTGATACCAATTTTGCATTGTCTGATGACATTATATTGGCTATTATTGCCAACAGTGGAATCCTGTATACCCAAAATACATATCTTTAGAACATTCAGTATATCAGGATTGTTTGGGAAGGGTTATCAGATCCAGAGGAACAACTTTATATCTCATCTTCAACCTTACTTTTTCCAGTGAGAGAAATAAACTGATAAGAATATAATTTCCTCAAAGTCAGAGCCTACATTTTATTAGTCTGAACACTAATGAGCTGTACTTAATGCCTAGTTTGACTCTCTAAGAAATACATTGGAGGAAAAAAAAAAAACCTGACAAAGTATACTTTGGGTTTTTTCAAGACAACCATTTAATTAGTTTCTTTTCTGCTCTTTCATATGTCACTTTTACAATATAAAAGTCACCATTTGGAATGATGGTTCAGACATTCTGCTTAGTAATATTTCCTCACTGCAATGCACCAGATGTCAAAGGCATTAAGACTCCCAGTGTCACTTCTATAATTTTAATGAGTGAGCTTCTGTAATGCAAATAAACACTGTCAAAATTTCCCAGAGATTCAGCTCTCTTCCCAACTGTCTTCTTTTAATAGCTGAGCCTTCTGAAAGTACCAAATTTACTTTTTCTTTATCTGAGAAACTGGACTGAGGTGAGTAACTGACATGAGCCCTCATTGTGTATCATTATAGGAAGTTCTGCATGTGTGATGCGCTAATTCAACCCACTTGAAGACCACAGCTAAAGACTTGCTGTGATTCTGGGACCAAGAGTTTTAGTGTTCCCGCATATTTCTGGAAAGGCCAGATTTCTGCATGAATATTTTATAAGACGTAACGGAAGCAAGTTGTGACAGCTTTTCACTCTTATTTTGGCATTAAATAACTAATGCACATGCTCAGGGTAATTATTGGAGTGAAAATAAATAACCCGAGCTGGCCGTCGGCTTTTAATATGGCAGCTCCAGGGGCAGTAAAACCCAAAACAGAGCATGGAACACAAAGGGAATTGAGCAATCTCAATACCTGCTTCCTCCCTTGGGATCAATTCCAAGAGCTTAGAAATAGCACAAGAAGTTTGGTGTATTATAATAGGTCCCCCCAAGTAAAACAATGAGTGAAATCCAAAATTCTGCTCTACTTTAGGGTGACAGATATTTACCTGAGATTTTCCTTCCTCCAAATAATTGAACACTGATTGGTTTTTGATGACCTTCTGCTTCACTCAAAATCACTGCTATTTTTTTAAAGTATTGCATGATGTCATAATTTTAATCAATCAGTACACGTTGTACATAGTCCACAGGAAGAACTCAACAAACCTGGCCTTTGCTAGCAGAGTTTGAAATCCCTCCTCTATTAGCTCCCAGATCCATTTGCAGAGGGATTGGAAGATAAAAAATGAGGAATTAGTAAGAGATTCCGATTGCTCTTTCTCCTGTTGTTTATATATAAACTGGCTTGAGAAGCCCTACTGCCTTCTCCCTGTTTGCTGTTGGTCAGTGCCATTTCCTTCAAACATCCACATCCAGGTGGGGAGGAATATTAAAATAGGTAAACTTAAATATATCACTAACACAAAGCCCAACATCACATTTTGTGTAAGATAATTCGGCACTCTTTTCCCTAAAGGGGAACTAATGGCTAGCGTCATCAAGAAAAAGAATGACAATTTAGTAAGCATTTACCACAAACAAGACACTCCAGTTTCGGTTAATCATGAAAAAAATAGCTTTATTATCCAAAACCCAGTGAGTTTAAGCTGGCCTCTGCCTCTGCTGTAGTCAGAGCATGAGCTCACTGGCCAGGAACAGAGCCCAGGCTGTCTGATCCGATGACCTTTCAAAGATTGATTATAACAGTTGAGAGCTGAAGTCTCCCCTCAAGTACAGTCTCCATCTTCTGTGTGGGAACGGTGTTTCAAGGCCTCAAAGAAGGCCAAGGCCATCAACAGTTCCAACTCTTACATTCACTGTCATTTTTGCAGTATGTGCCTATCTGTGATAAAGTTTAGCTTGTGAATGAGTTACATTGAGATACTAATAGTAATTAATAAGACAGAACAACTTTTAAAACATGTTGTGATAAGAGTTGAGCCAATGTTTTTTTCATCTTCCTATGCGGTGCTCACCCTTGTGGTATGGTATTGAAGAGACAAATACTGCGGAGATGATGGTGAGAGAAGACGGGTTCATAAACAGACATTTCAGGATAGCCACTACTACTATGTGTGGATACTACAAGATTTGATATGATAAAAATAGATCTGATGGTCAAGATAGGTGAGGGCTGGTGGACAAACAGCTGGCGTATGAAGTGTGGATGAGCTCGATGAAAGAGAAATCTCATTCCAGGTGGGATGAAACAGGATGCTGAAAAATGTTTGCCGTGCCTCTAGCACAACATATTGTCAAAAAGTTGTGAGCTACTTATTTCTAAATATTTCCACTTAAGCTTTTCAAAATGGAATAGAATAACTGAAGCTATAGAAGGTGGTGTTATGGTACAGAAAGATTACTGTGATGGTAAGGGCAGACTGGATTAGATCTTTCTGCTCATGACACCAGGAAATCTCATACTGGGAGTGACAGCGCCTGCGCAGACGAGTCCTTCCGCGCTGTACTTCCAGAGTCATTGTTGTTGTCATTGATCAAATAGAATAAAATAAATCAAAGAATGGAATGTAAGCACAGGAGGTAAAGTGCATGGAAAAATCACTCTATGTATACTTTTCCCCAGCACACCTAATTATAATTTTTATGGACAGTAAACCAATGAGTTGGCTTCTTTGTTGTTGCTGCTTTGAATTATCTAGATTGATATGTGAATCTTAAACTCTGTAGGTAATATAAACCACTTAAACATGGCTCAGAAATGTGAAACTAGTGCATGTGTATCTTATTGCATGCCACTTTCTATGTTAGCATTACTTTAAGTTTAAATGTCCGCTGGCGAAATTGAAAGTGATTCCACTATAGCTCCTCTAATGTATCTATTAATCCATTATATTTCCTGCAATATATCTATGTACTTGGTGCTGCCTGTAAGCTTTAAAGTGCCAGAGCAAATGACAGTGACATATTTAATAAATAAATACATATCAAAACATTTTCACCAAATGCAGTGGCTTAGAAAGTAGACATGGAAATCATAAGACCTTTAATGTTACGACTCCACTACTTCTGACCGCTAAAACTATATGTATTCTAAAAGATTTTTTTTTCAAAAAAATACTTGAAGAACCCCAATCATTTAAAATGAATTGGGTAACTTAAAATAAGCTTTCAATGATGTTCATTAATAAGAAATTTTGATATCCTAAAGATGTGAAGCCATAGACTTATCAATGCCATTCCTCATAGCTATAGTAACTCTTATATATACACAGGAAGTTGAAATGGCACTCATAGTGCATATTTGGATGCCCCCTTTCTATATTTAAATACGCATGCCTATCTTTATGTATACAAATATTGGAGGGCAAAAAGAAGAAGCAGAGCTGGGGCTTTAGCTAGAGGGGTATAGCTCCACTCGGGGTATGTGTTTCACATGTTTAAGACCATTGGATCAATAATTAGAACTAAAAAGATGACAACAAAACAGAGGAAAGAAAAGAGAGAAAAACAAACTTAAATGTTATTTTTTTTATATTGTTCTTTAAAATTTAGAAACCAAAAACAGGTCCTAAAAACAGTGTGCAAAATGTGGCACTGGAAGCCTGAGTTACATGAGGCGTGTGATGGAGAACGTGAATCAGCCACCTGTCATTTCCCATCCTCATTTCTTCATTACTCTTAGGGGAGCTGGGTAAAATTATAGCATTTCAGTGAAAACCCCAGGTCCTTCTTCATAAAAGAGGGTATTAGTCATTCCATACATACTATTGTGAGAACTAAGTGAAAAATCATTACAACCATTGAAATATGGAATTATCCTTCAATTAATAATGTTTTGTAAAATGCTAGACTCTTTGATACATAGTTTTAACTTATCACTTAAACACTACCACGTTTGTTTCTCTTGAAAGGAGCTGGGCAGAGATATTTCATAATTGCTATTTTATACTGTCTTACTTAGGGTTTCTGTTGTGGGGCTAAAGCATCAAGGCCAAGAGCAACTTGGGGACGAAAGTTCAGCTTACAGGCTCCTCATCACAGTCAGTCACTGGTGAGGTGGGCCTTTACACATCAATGTCTTATCAAGAAGATTCCTCTGTAGACTTACTTAGAGGGCAAATCTAATAAAGGCATTCTCCAATTGAATTTCCCTTTTCCTGGATTACTTTGGCTTGTATCAAGTTTACAGAAAATCTACCTATCACATATATATTTAAAATGTTAGGGGTTGACCAAATGCCTAGATACCCAACCCTTAGGAGCTAAAGCAGGAGGGTATGGAGTTTGAGACCAGTCTTGAGGTTACATTGCAGGATCTGGCCACCAAAAAGAAGAGAAAGGGAAAAGAGAAAATATCTAAAGACAGAAAGTTGAAACTTTTAGAAGCTTGGAAAATTTAGGACAACTAGCTAAGTTTGTAAAATATGAAAGCGAATCAGCGAGTGACTCTGAGGATGTTTTTGTTCTCCCAGGGCTGGGGCACATGGCTTGTGAAAACAGTTCGCTACCATTGTGCACGTGTTTACAGAAAATGGGTTATGGCGCTGTTTACTGAGGCAGACCCAGGTTCAGTCCCCAGTCTCTTTATGACATGACATGTGAGTCACCAACCTGCTGTTTCCAGCAAAATTAATGTGAGAGCACACATTCAGAAATGAATAACGATAGAGCCCTTAGGAAGGGGTGCTGGGGAGACAGCCTCTACCTGCCCAATACGAGAGTTTTGACCTTTACTCAAAAGCACAAATAAAAATGATCTGATTCTTCCGGATGTTGAAAACTTGATCTTACATTGTGATTCACTGTAGTATGTATGGCTTTTCCTGAGAAGACTGTGAAATAATCAGAATATATGTTTAAAAAGTGAAGAAAAAAATAACCTCACACCACTCGCTCTGCACCATCCTTTATTCTGAAGTCTGACCACACTCTCACTCCTGCTGGTACTCAAGTTCAGATATATAGACTGAATTTTATAAATATTATTTCCTTCCTGATTCCTGATACAATAATCAAACTGTTTCCCAACATCTTCCTTTATTACTAACAAATTCATTTGATTCTTTTACAATTTTAATATGACCTGCTAAACAATCATCACTTTATCAATTCATGTTTATATAGCAACTGAATAAGTCTTTTACATACAGAAGTAATATGATATCAATAAGACAGAGAATGGAAGGGACAGAAAGATGCAACATGCCTACGAAACAAAAGAAACTTCATATCCAACAACACATCTGATGGATGTGTTTCCATCACATGGAAAGATACGTGAACACAATGCTCATAAGGGAAGAAATGATTATTATGAAGATACTTTTTGAAAAATCTACTTCATAGAATTTTCATTTTTTAAGAGGGAAAACAAGTGTGTATATTATTTTAAAAGTTCATTATTTTATTCAGATACTAAGAATGTTTGAGTCAGATCAGAATTTTGTAAACAGAAAATCCTTTTCCAACAATTCTAACTAATAGTGTTTAAGGAAAAGTAGAATCCAATATCATGTTGTATTGTACCAATCTTTTAGTGTTAAAGTATCAGAGCTTGTCAGGATATGTATTTTACTTTATATATTTTATGTACAATTTCAACTGGAGTAGAGAACTTGAAATCAATTCATTTCATTTCATGTGAAATATATATATATATGAGCTGAGCTGAGCCGACAATCCCATCCTATACTTCAAGTATCTCTTTTATCGAACCACATAGTCTAAATGCTAACTGGGACTTTTGATTATCAAATGCCATGAAGATTTATTGATGTGGTCATGACTTTAGTTATACTGTGAATGACCTGGAAATAGTCATAATCAACAGTTAATAAAGTTAAGAGAAAGTATTCTCCTTTGTTACTTCCAAGAATCTCTAAGGATGCTTTCTTATGTGGCCTCACTACTACAGGTAAGAAACAAAGGCTTAGCACATTCTGAGGGTGTTCAACTTCAATCTGTCCTTCTAGATGAACAAGTCTCTTTGAAGGTGGCAAACCTACAATCATTCAGCATTCAACCTTAGCTTAGATTTTATTGATGACACCGTTTCATACAGAAATCACCAAAAACATATTTATGTGTTGTTAAATGTTACTATAATTACAACTAAGAGCCTGCAGATTTTTTGACATTATTCCTCAATGACCATGACAATTGAAAAGGGAAACCATACTTTCTGCTGCGCTGTTCCATTTTATTGAAAAGATATACTATGAACACATGTACTCGAACTGACCATGCAAATGAAGATTAAAATTCAAAAAACTCCTAGGGTGAATTTTAGAATCATTAATATGCACCTGGGAAATATCAACAAAATCTTCAGGGACTGAAATTTTTTGATCCATGCAGAACACTCAGGAAAGTAAAATTTTACATAAAATTTTTCAAATTCATTATTCACTCAGGGTTTTTTTAACCATGACCCAAATGGAAGCCAGGGCATCCAAGGACTGACATCCTAACAACCTAATTCTGTAGCTAAATAAAACTCTGCAGGCACACTTGTGCCTAGCTCATCTAGGTTAAGGATGGAAACAAAAAGTAACTTCTGAGGACTTTTGGGTAATAAAGACACATGGAGCTATTGGGAAATTGATTACTAACCTGAAGTACATCACAATGACTTTTAATAACAATGAGGTGGAGTCAGGACCATGTGCAATGTCACACATACCGACAACATAGTGTCCTCAAGGGTTATCTTCAGCCCCGTCATTTAAATGCTTATTACTCATTAGACTCTAGTAAAACATCATACAAGACAAGGGATTTGGGTCTAGAAGATTTAAAAAATAAAAATTCTTCTAAACTGAACAATGAAAATGTTATTATGTTTATTCTGTATCAAGAATCTCAAGGAAGATGTTTCAATGGGATCACATTAAACCCTTTAAGATCCTTCTGTCTAAGCATCTAATGGTTAAGGAATTGGTCTTGGTTCCTAATGTTCAACAGTTGAGAACTGTGGATACAGACATGACAGAATATCTGTCTCGAGACCACAGCAAGGTTTATTTCCAGAGTGTTCCTATTAGACAATAGTCCTAACTGCCAAATTATCAAACATGTATTTAGCAGGTGCCACATCATGGACCACAGACACCAGCATGGCCTCAGGTCAATAAAATTCACATGTGCATTGATCTTGTTGATTCAGAGATTCCTCTTTCTTTTGTGTCCCTCATACCCACTGGCTCTTGTACTTTTCCTGCTCCTCTTCTACAGGGTTCTCTGAGCCCTGAGGGGAAGGATTTGATGGAGATACCCTATTTATGGCTAAATGTTCCAAGTTCTCTCATTCTCTCTATCATTTCTGGCTATGAGTCATTGTATTTATTCCCATCTGCTGTTGGAGAAAGCTTCTCTGTTGATAGCTGTAGCAGTCAGGATTCTCCAGCCTAACAGAATTTAAAGAATGAATCTTTTCACATATATATATAAAGCAGATTTATTACAATAACTTACAGGCTGTAGTCTAGCTAATCGAATAATAGCTGCCTTTGAACAGAACATCCAAGAATCCAGTAGTTGTTCAGTCTATGAGGTTGGATGTCTCAGAGGGTTTTCAGCATGCACTGCCATCCTTAAGAAATATGCTTTAATGTCAGTGAAGGAATGGTCTTGCTAGCAAGGTGAAACCAAGCATGCAAAGAGCAAAAGCTTCTTTCTTCCATGTCCTTATATATTCTTAAAGCATAAGGTGTAGCTCAGATCAGAGGTGTGTCTTTCCTCCTCAAAGATTCAAATTAGAAGTGGATTTTCTGACTTTAAATTAAGCAATAATTGCTTACAGATGTACCCGCCAATTTTGGGTTTTAATTAATTCCACCTACAGTTGAGAAACAAGAGTAGTCATCATAATAGCTAAGCAAAACTCTGATCTCTGAGTCAAGCTGAATGTCATTAGAAGTCATTTTCTTGTTTTTATTTAGTAGAACAGTAGTACTTGTTTTTGCCCAGGTACCTGGGCTATCTACTCTCAGGTTCTTAGTCATCCCAGAAGCTTTGGGTATAGGTTTAATCTCCTGGAGGAGGCCTTATGTAAAATCAAATACTGGTTGGTTACACTCACAAGCTTGCTGCTACCATTGCATTAGATATCTTATAGGCAAGTACATCACTGTAACTAGGTTTGTAACTAGGTTGATATTTACATTTTTCCTTTGGTAGTATGCAGAGTCACTTCCTATACCAAAGATGTTAACATGTAGAGGTGAAGGCTCTGTGTAGGGACCAACTCAATTTCTCCATATTCGTTTCATATTCTGTCAGTTTGTGGAGAGTCACCAGTAACCCTAGTAACAGCCTGGGTTACTTGTGGGTTCCCATGGGACTCCATTGGCCAACAACTCAATTAGTCCTATCCCAATACTGGAAGCTTCATTTGGTGACAAGTAATACCCAATGGGGGTCAGTCTTCACCATTATTGGATGCTTCATTTAGATCATCTTCAGACACACACACACACACACACACACACACAGAGACAGAGACAGAGAGACAGAGACAGAGAGACAGAGAGACAGAGACAGAGACAGAGAGAGAGCGTGTGTGTTTTAGGAAGCTTCTACTGTATTAGGTTTTCTAACATCCCTCAAATGGCCTGTAATATCAGTGGAATAAAAATACAACATCTAATTAAAAGCACAACTTTACATTATTTAAATATTTGCCTTCCCTCAAATTAGATCATGATTGTTCTCAGCTATCTGATTTTAATCCAGTTAAAATTATTGCAAATTTTCTTCTTTTGCTTGCAATGACTATTTTAGAACTTTAAAACATTACCATTGAGGATGAACAGAACACACACACAAGCACACACACACATACACAAACTGATGGAAATATATATTTACTCAAATATACAAAAAAATGCTTACAGACAGAACATTAAATTTTTCTTGACAAGCACCTTTAAATATAAGTAGTATTTTCTAAGCAGAAAGATAATGCACATTTTCCACATGTGTAAAATGATTAGCCTCTATGCTGTCCTCAGAATTAGTGACATAATTTCCTTAAATAATTATGGGGCCTGGGTAGCAGCTCCATTGCAAGTCTTAAATCGGTTTAATGAATGCTGCCATTCTTCCAGAAACAACATATCTTATTTCAAAGAAGCACTTATAATTATAATCTACTGTGTGTGCTTTTGACCTTTTAAGTTCCTCAACACTTCTTAGAAAACCATTTAATCACTCTGCGTCATTACACATTGACCCGAGGCCACTGGGTCACTGTAACAGATTATTATTGAGGTTGTCAACACGGGAGAGCAACAACTGTTATTTATTCCTATGGTTTTGATCATTCTGTTCAGAGACATTAACAAAGTGACCTTGCAAAATCCATGGCTCTTTGGAGAGCAAGTTGGCATTTATCTAATAAAGAAAACAGGTATCTTGGTGGCAAAGACCAATCTGCTGGCAGAAATTCTTGTCCAAATCATCCTATTTTCGTGGCAGATGCCACTCTGAGTTAAATTTGCATTTGTAACATAAAACCTAGGATAGGAACTCCTCAGACATTAGCACTAAGAGACCACACTTAGTGAAGAATATTTTATATGTAATATATTTTTAGCCTATTCGGTGTGATACTTGCGATTTTCTTGTACATAAACAAACCATCTAGCCATCTACTACATCCAGCACACCAGTTCAAGCAAACATCACAGAATCATTTCTTTCTAGTCTCTAAATTTTCAGATATGATGATAGAAGCTTGGATGAACTGTAGCAGTGTTTATCAACAGAAAGTATAAATGTAACTGGACCAGCACTAATTGCAGTATGCTCCACATTGAAGCACATGGTTCAAATTAATTCTGCTTACCAGATAGCTTCTGTTACATTTTAATTGTAAATACTATATACTACACACTACATAAATATTAATAAACATTTTATCATGTTGTTTGGACTTTATGATTAAATATAATTCAGAGAGAAAACACATTCATGACAAAGGCAAAAAAGACTATAGATGGAATCAAGAAGGAATTACCTGAACAGCTGTTCCTCTTGAGATGGTCTGGTAAAGAATGTTAAAGAAATCTGCAGAGATTTTTAAACTACAAAAAATCATGGTGGTTTCCAAATATCTGGTAAAACAGACTTGTTGTAGTGAAGCAGATCATTAATCTAACTGGTTTCTCATTTTTATGTTTCTTCTTGGACTCTTTATAGAATGTCTAAAATTGTTATCTTTTGGCAGAGTCTTCTTGGTTTTTTTTCGGTCAACCAGACCCAAAATAATCACACTGAAACAATATTAATTACAACACTGCTAGGCCAATGACTCTAGCGTCTTCCTAGCTAGCTCTTACATCTTAAATTAACCCATTTCTATTAATATGTGTATAGCCACATGGTTGTGACCTACTGGTAAGGTTCTGTCCAGTGTCCAGTGTCTGTCTCCTGTGGCTGCTTCATGGCTTCTTCCTGACTCCACCTATTCTATCTCTATATGTTACTTCCAGTCTGGCTATATTCTGTTAAGCCATTGGCCAAAAGCAGCTTCTTTATTAACCAAAGGTATTCACAGCATACAAAGGGGAATCCCACATCAGCTATCAATGAAATTCATTATTTAAAAAAATTTAAAAATAATTTTTAAATATTGAAAAAGAAGGCTAAAAATTGGTTGGCATAATTAAATGTGAGCACCTGTAGATTCTGATATATGACTTCAACAGACTGTGGACATCTGTAAATACTTCACATGCAATGAATGACTGTCAAGCTGTGAATAGCTTCTTCACAAGATTGTAGGTAGCTCTCCAATGTTCTCATACATAATCAAGAGACGCTATGCACTCACTAATGAAGAGTATTGCCAATCAATTAAGAAGAGAGAAATAATGAAGGTCAGTTGACAGAATAACTCAGTTCATCCTGTACTCTAGATGCTGCAGAGGAGATATTTAATGTCCTTGGACAGTATCTGTGTGAACCACATTTCTGAACAATGACAACAAACCAGAGGAAAAAAACTAAAAGAATATGAGAGCTGAGGAGTTCAGTAGAGATTCCTTAAATAGAATCTCCCAGTCAACAAATTGGCTGGTGAAAGAAGAAACAGGAAGGGCTAAAAAATAGTTGCTAATAAATATTTGCAAAATGTGTTCAATATCCTTATTTATAAGGGAAATAGAATTATGATTGCGTTGATATTTCATCTCATCCTTTTGCAGAATGGGTACAATTAAGAAAACAAACAATAATGAATGCTCGTTCATATGTGCTTTAAAGGCATCTTCTATTCATTTCTGAGATGTACACTTGTGCACACCTATGAAAATTGGTGTGATGTTTCCTCTTATAACTCAAAATAGAGCAACCAGATGGCACAGCTGTAGCACTCTTAGCCATATACTTGAAGTAACCTAAATCAACACAACACAGTGATACTTGTAGGTCTACATTTATTTCTTTAAATAAAATCGATAAAATACAATGAACCTTAGTGTCCAGGAGCAGATGAGTGGATAGAGAAAACGTGGTACAAGCACCTGACTGATTCTTTTCACAACTGTGAAGCAAATGGAATTCTGATACTTGTAAGAAAGCAGTTGCAAGTTGTTATCTTAAAGAAATAAATCAGATTCATGCAAATTCCATATTTTCTTGCTCATTTGGGGAATATAAATTTAATATCATATAGGTGTGTATTTGCGCTCATTACTGCATTTTCATATGATCTCCTCTCCAAACACGATCATGCAGGTCATCAGGGTTCCACATATAAATTCTGGGCACAAGCATTTAGCCTGCAGGCACCCAAAGTTTCAAATGCTCTTTGCCGTCACAGGCTGACTGCCACTGTTTCATGTAGTCTTCAACCCAGGGTCTGTGCTAGCGGATCAGGTTGTCTCTGGAACATTGCTGCTTCCCTGCATGAAGGAAGCATATTCACGGGGAATCTATGATGACTTTTGCTGTGTTTGTATGCCATTTGCATTGCGTTTTGTTTGCTCAGAAAAAAATTACTTGCCTAAGGCTGACATAAATGTAATGAGGAAATAGAATTCTCTTCCGAGTTGGGACAATTGCATATGGAGGTAAAATAGCACTTGTTAGTCTAATGTATTGACATTTTCTATTTTGAACCAAGCTTTCAGCTCCCTAATATTCATTTCAATTTTGTTGTAGTTTAATAAATTTTCTTGATTTTTTCATCTATGTTTCTTGGTGAAACTGTTATGCATTTTTCTTTTTCTTTTTAGCTATCAGGAAAGAAACTCGCTTAGAAAAATTGCTTGAACTATTCTGTTTCTAAAAGATTTGTCTAAAACTAAGTGATGGCTTCCTTCACAGAATGATTGCTGCCAGTGTTTTCTCTTGTAAGGGCTTTAAAATGCTTCTCATTCCACTCATCCTGGTGGCATATTTATTTCTTCATGTTTGTAAAACCACTTTAAAATTCTATTTTTCTACAAATTTATTTCCATGCCAGCATACATTATAGTAATCTTATCAATAAAATTTCTGTATTTAGTACAATCTCAGTTTTAACTCAGACAATCCTTGATTTTATTATTCTCTCTTTGCTTGGTTATTTTCATTAGAAATTTTAGTTTTTAATTGTCTTTAAAATCATCATATTATCCCAATTCTTTTTTCTTTATTATTTTATTAATTTCTGCTCTTGTAATCATAGCTAGTCTGGTTTTGTGGGATGCATTTACATTTGAATACTTCACTTAGTAAAATTGTGGCATTATTGTGCTCTTACAATTAAGTCCTATTTTCAATTGTTAATTTATTTGTAGCACAGAAATTTCTGATATTTTGGTAGGCATGACTTAGGCATTTCTAGACCATTTAAGAGTCCCGTTATTTCACATTAGAATCCTGCTTAGTATGTTTAAATGGTACTAAATATATTGTGCCTTTATTTTTGCCTTGCTATTATTATTCACATTTAATTTACTTATTACTTAATTCTACAGTACTTGCCCCTATCATTAGAGAGTACATAGCAAGAACTGTGTGCATGGGAGAAGCCACAAACAAACTGAACTCTCTAGATAGCTTTCACTTATATAAATCTATATTTATATTTTAATACAGTAAAAAACAATAATAACTAATATTAAAACAGAACAACTAGGACATGATGGAACACATACATGGTAGGCAGAAAAAAACAAATCATTCTGAGGTTGGGTGCCAGTTCTGAGTGATTGTGGTGCATGCTGGTAATCCCAGCATTTGAAAAACTGAGGTGGGAGAATTAAGAATTGGCAGACAGCCTACCCACATAATGAGATTGTATCAAAAAGTATTGGGCAAGTAGTCAGCCACTATCTGATTGGATTTAAGGCCCTCTCCACGAGATAGAACTCATATCCAACACTACTTGGATGGTAAAGAACATGAGACTAGATTGACCATAAGCCTAAGGGAAAATCAAACACTATAGTTCTGCTAAATGAACAAAGCAACAAAAATGATCTCTATTTTGTTACAGTTATAGATCGATGTCTTACTCACTACCAGGGAAGCTTCTTCCTGCTGTAGATGGGAACAAATACAGAGATCCATGACTGGACAAAGGGCGAATGCCAAACCTTGGAATGCTCAGTCAGAAATGGAGTATCAGCATCAAATCTCTCTCTTCGGGGCTCAGGGAGCTCTGAAAGAGGAGGCAGAAAAATTGTAAGAGTCAGTGGGGGATGAAAGGCACCAAGGAAACAGTCCCTTGGAGACACAACATGGCTGATACACATATGAACTCACAAACTGTGGCATCACACACAGGAACTTCCCCACTAAAAAACCAAGCTACACTATTGTCACATGCAAGCAGAAGTATTTTCAATGAAGAAGAAAAGTAAATATATAAATAGAATGACTTTGGATCTATCTTAAGGTTTGTGTTAATCTTTCTTCTTGCCTAGTGTAATAAGGAATTTAAATACACTTAACTGTATGCTTTTCATAACTTTACAAGCTACTTTTAGCGTGTGTGTGTGTGTGTGTGTGTGTGTGTGTGTGTGTGTGTGTGTGTGTGTGTATAACCAGGAAATTCAATCTATTCACTGGCCCTATATTTTTTCTCTCTCTCTCAGAATCAAGAGGAGGGGTTTTTCTCTTTCTACAGAACACACCGTACCTTCAGCTAGCACCTCTGAAGTTGCACTTTTATTAGAATGCCAGTGACTTTTTCATTTTGTTCATATAGTATATCAACATGGACAGAAATAAGGCAGCATCTCCACCTCTTACTACATTAAGTATAAATGGATCAAACACCTAAATATGATAATCAGAAAAAAAAAAGTGACTCACATTATGGGGCACGACACACGTTTTAAAGATAAGATTATGAACCTAATTTACATTCAACTCTCCATGACTATTGTAGGTGGAAATGGCTTTAAGACAACCAACCAATCTAGGCCTTTTTGTAGATAAGCCTGGGGTGGAAGTTAGGAGCATGCTTCTAGAGACTGGCAGGCATTCAACTACGTCTTGGTTCAGGGATAGGAATACTCGGCACTTATATTTCTTTTTAGTAGATGCAGAACTTACCTGAAGGCATATCTAATTTCATAGATGAAAGCAGGATATAAACCTTAAAATACCATATTCAGTCTTTTGATTTTTTTCTACTACTTCTCTCAGTCCTACACTTCATCTTTTCCTTATAAAAATTCTAGCTTCAGAGTTTTGCTGGCAAAATCAAAGTTGATTTTCCTGTGTGAATGCCTCATTTACCTGTCCAGGTACATTTCTTTGTAACAAGAAATTCTTCTATGAACTTGGGGATAAAAAACTATAAATGTTCAATGTCATGGAAATTAATTCTATAATCTAAATAATTTCATAATCAAATAGAAATATTTTTAAGTTTCTAGTCATTTACTGTCATTCTATATGGCACTAGATGGTTGAAATTTTTACTTTTTTAATATTAGGTATCATAAAATAATTTTTTCTTTATTTAAATTGGGAGGAATTTATGACCAAGAAAATATAGAATACATGCTATTTTCATAAATATTTAAAAACATCATTTATCTTAAATGCAGTGCATTTACTCTGGGAAATATGCCCCTAGCCATATACTAACAATTATAGATATACAAGCTCAATTTTTTCTTTACTTTCATTAAAACAAAATATTGTCTCAATTTCCAGTATAGTTAGTACTTTCAGTAAAGGCAAGTTATCTGAGAAATAACAAAGTGAAATCACAGTTTCCACAGGTGAAGGTTATCTGGTGCCTAATGTAATCACCACACTCTTCTCAAGTAGCTGATCCACCTTGACAGTGGATGCCTACGTTAAGCACCATCTCCTGCAAGAAGAAGCTTCTCAAATGAGGGTTGAGAGATACACTAATGATAAGTCGTTAGGAACTCGGGCAATAATAGGTCTGATTAGCAGAGTAAGCGAAGTAGCCTCTCCCCTGGGATGAGGACTTGTCTGGCTCCCATGCATGCTGTCACAACTGCTGTGAAGCCACAGGAGCTCACAGGTGAAACTACTCCTGAGCACAGGCCAGTTAGGAGCCAGAGCTCCTGGAAAGGTCTCAGGTGCAATCAGGAAATAGGCAGTAATTCTCACAAGATTCTGGCATTAGTCCACCCATTAATATTTATGGCCATGTTGGTCATTGGTATAGCCTATGGTGTTCATGAATGGATAAGATGAATTTTAGATTCTTTCTTTTAGACACACATTGAACAAAATGAAGAAGCAAGATTTTAATGTTCAAAACTACTGAAATATCTTTAGATATAAGTGTCTGTGATTAATATGACCATCAAAATGTATTTTTAAGGTCTATGGGGCTGGAGAGTTGGCATAATACTTAAAAGCACTTGCTACAATTCTGATAGATTTCTGACTCCAGAACCCATGTCAGGTGACTCACAACTGCCTACATCTCCAGTTCCAGAGCACACAGTGCCTCTTCTCCATCCTGGGCATGTACACGCATGACATACACACATACACAAAAATAAAAAATCATCATATGGCTTACAATAAACACAATTCCACATTAGCATAACTATATTCTAAACCTAGTTATACTTTTCTAATTCTTAGTTACCATATAATATCTATGATGTATAGCTTGCTTTACTTAGGTATACACATTTCACGAGAGCTACCACTGAATTTGAGACAGGCTGCCAAGCAGACACCTGATGCCTGAGTGCGTAGTTAAAATGCAAATGAAAATAGAATGAGCTGCTGTTCAGTTAACATGGTGAAAGCATAACCACCATTTAAAGGCCTTTAAAATTTCTACATTTTCTACAATTCAGGCACATTTTTGGCTAATATCATCAAAGCATTGACTTCTTTCTTCTCTGAACAATGAGCAAAAAATACAATATTTATTTATCCATTGTAGATAGGTGGTGTGTATATATATTTATGTGTCTATACAAAAATATACATAAACACATAATTCAGGACAGAGTCACATGTCAACCAGCCCCATGGCTCCTTTTCGACCAAATGTCTCCAAGTCTTCATCAACTGTTACATTTTTATGTATGTCTCACTGATCCATGTGACTTCTATATGTAATTCCATATTTTTGAAGTAGATAACTTAGAAAAAACATGAATTCTTTGAAAGTATATTTTTTAAATTATATACATCTGGCATCCTCAAAACCAAAGCTTACATTGAAATGTCACATGGGTGGTCAATACATTTTTCATGCCATTGTTGAGCCATAGCAGGAGGATGGGAAACAGGACAAAGGATTAGTGAGGTTCAGGAGCTGCAGCACATCCAGTCTGGTCCTATCTAACCCACATGGCTCTCAACACCCCGTGTACTGCGGGTATCAGATGTCAGCTCCCTGGTAGGATCACAAATGAGTTCTTTCAGAGCAAGCTGCAAGGAATTTATAGCACCGTTCTTTAATGTGAGAAATCCATGCTCGCTTGAGTTCTCCCCACGTTCCCAGCGTGTGCACTTGGCAGCCTACCGCAGCCTCTCTCACTGTGAGCTGCTCCTGGGCAGGAGACCAGCTAGACATCTCATGCTCGGCTAGTTCTCGCTACCACTTAACCCTTGGGGGATTAGCAACCTTTCCTGGGCCAAAGGCAAGCAATGGACAGCTTCATGCTGCTTTCCCACCCCATGGCTTTCTACCACTCTTTTCAGATTTCACTCAAAATAATAAAGAGCGGTGTACAGTATAAGCTCATAGCCAAAGAGAAATTAAACACGTGTGCCTCTTGGTTTTAGAAACAATTTTACTGCATTTTATTTTTCTTGGGGCACCCTGATTTAGATTTTTAGAGAGGATTAAATACACCCCTTGTAATGTGAGAAAGAATCTTCTGATCATCTCTTCCTGTTCCTCAGGCTTGTGTTCAGCTGAAAGTGGGAGTCTGCGATTTGGCTGGATGTTTCTGAATGCTGCATCTATTCTACGCAATTTATTGAACTGAATGTGTTTCCTTCCCACTAACTGTGATAGCTTCTTGTATTCTGAATTTCATGCTTCAAGCTTTAATTCAATGTATTAAGGTGGGGCACTTAAGAGGAAAACACACTTTCAAATATAAAAATAAAATAATTTTCCTAACAGTCAATAAGCATTGAGGTACATATGCTTATTTTCCTGTTGATTGAGCCACTTGAGTGTTAATAAAGTGGGTAACATTTTTTTCTAGGAAAAAAGGAAATGTGTGTGTGTGTGTGTGGTGTGTGTGTGTGTGTTTGTGTGTGTATGCACGCATGCATGCCCGCATGTGTCCATTTGTATTTAAAATCATATATGTTTATTATGGAACTAATTCTTGATTTGGAGATAAATCTAAAATCAACATTCATCTATAAGTCTTTATATAAACAGTGTATGGAAAGACAAAATCATTGATACCATTTTGTTTTAATCTTTTATTAGTTCTTTGACAATTATGTACAATATGTTCTGATTATATTCACTCCCTCCCAACATCTTCCAGTTGCCTCCCATTCCCTATCCACCCAAATATATGTCACCTTTTAAAAAAACCCAGGGAGTTGAGTTTGTACTGCCCAAATGTTCTCAGACCAGGGAATCATGATCCACTAACCAGGGGCCACATTATTAAAGCAAACTGACTCACCCTCTCCCAAGGGCTATCAGTTGCTAAGGAAGAACTTTGCATTCATTTGTTTTTCCTTTCATACTTCTATTTGGTCTGTCCTGAGTTTGCACAGATCTTGTGCGTACTCTCATAACCATGTGAGTTCACATACATAGGAGCCTTGCAGCATACTGAGGATGCTATTTCCTGGTGGTCATCCATCACATCGGTCTCCTGCACTCTTCTCCCTCTTCCTAGATGATTCCTGGGCAGAAAGTAGGAGGTGTAACATAGCTGCACCACCTAACGGTGAGCATCCCACAGTCTCATTCTATGCAGCCTGGGTAGGTTTAAGTTTCTGTATTTATCAGCATTGAAGGTATCTTTGTTTCCACAACCCATGGGCAGGATGGATGGTCCATGGTGGGGAGTGGTCTGGGATGTGACAAATTAAAACACAGAACAGTCTTTTGCTCTTCCAGGTAGTTCCCACAGTTGGTGGCTCACAGTCTTTCTATAAAGGCAGAGATGCATCTTCCCTTTAAGTTAAACATGTGCCTTGATGTATAATTCATAAACCGTCTATAGATCTTGCATCCTGAGCTCGTACACCTACACTTTTCTTCATTTTAACAAACTCTCTTAATTAACAGAGTACAGATATCACATAGTTATTGTCCCAAGTCAATAAGGTTAATTATTTACTGGATGGTTAAATTGATAGGTCATATTATAAAAATATTTTCTCATTTTAGTAGACATGATTATACTCTTACATAATATATATGCCTATCTTTTAGTAATTTATCATTTCCTATGATAATTAAATCACATAGTAAATCATAAAACAAAGAAACATTTTATGAAGATATTTGCACTTTAAAAAATGTGACCAGTTGTGCTTTCTTCTGCAGCACATATACTAAAAAAATGTGACCATTCACACAAAAAAATAGTATCAAATAAGAGAACAAATAATCTATGGCAGACTTCAATGACAAGTAATTCAACAGGAGAAAAATTGCATATTAGCATGGCTGGAGGTTCAATTTTTGTGAGTATAATTTAAGTCCATACAAAAGTGTAGTTTGGAAAAAAAGACAATTTAAAGAGACTGATCCATATTTAGATTTTATGCAAAATTTATTGTGCTTTGCCATATCTTTCCTAAAGGATATGTTAAAAGATACTGAGACTGTGGTAGAATAGATAAGGAAAAGGAGAATTCTTGCTGGCATTCCTGTGAAAGGAGAAATTTTCACAAACATTACACACAGTTCCTAACTAGCAATTTTCTATCCTCCGGTTTCTATTTTTGCCAGCATCTCTATAGAATAAAAGCTCTCTCCCTCATACGGCTCCCTTTTCTCTCACATACAGCCAGAAGCAGAGCTCTGCAGAGTATCGCCTCCTGGGGCCTCTGCTGAACTGAAAAACTCCAGTGTATAATCAAAGTGTTATAGGAAAACTTCATGACTATGTAGACTCTGTAAGAAACCATTCATTCATTTTATTTTCATAAAATTACTTCATTTGGCTTAATTGGTTTTTAAAAGTTAGAGGTCATTTTTATTGATGAGATTTTAATGAACTTGACCTATTTGTTTTCTTTAGTAATCCAAAGAAAAACAGATATTACACTCTTTTAAATCTATATGATTGGATATTTTGATTTTAAATAATTTCATTTTTTAGAAATGAAGAACAGAATTTTATTGCTAATAGGTCTTTAGCCACACTCGGATGGCAGTCCTTCATTCCATGTGGTAGCAAAACCTGTCTTCAAAGACCTTAGAACACCTGAGTTCCCCTCAAATTCACACAAAAACTAAAATAAGTAAAAAGTTTTTAATATTCATCCAATAGAAATTGTGCTGTAACAGTCACAAAGCAATTTTATATGTAATTATAGATCGTGTATTTTAATATTTATTTTCAGTTATGTGTGTGTGCTTTCATGGATGATAGAAGAGGTCATTGGATTCCCTGAAGCAAAAGTTAAAGACAGTTGTAAGTTGCCTGATGTCAGTGTTAGGAACCAAGCTCACATCCTTTGTAAGGGTAGAAATCACTCTGAGCCTCTGAGCCATCTCCCCAGCTCTGAGCATATGGATTTTATTGTGAGTACTTTTAGAAACATTAGAGGCATTCATAAGAAGTTTTTAAGAGACAGAGATTGTGATAAATGGATTGGAGGAGTTTGGAGATGAAAGGGTATCCTGTGCACACAGCATTGGAAGAGGTTTGGAGATGAAAAGGTATCCCGTGCACACAGCATTCTGGAACGGAGAAGTGATGCATGCAACAACATGCGATCTAATTTTTTACATGCCTGAAAAACACATGAAGAAAGTCTGAAATGAGGATTTTTACTGGTAATTGAGTTTGTTCTTTTTGGTAGATGTTAGAAAATCATCAAAATGTTCTAAGCAGAATACCACTAAGAAGACAATTTTGGTGGCTGGAGTAATGACTCAGTGATTAAGGGTATTTGTTACCTGTTCTTCTAGAGCACCCAGATTTGGTTCAAGGGACTCACATTGTGGCTCAAAACTCTCTTTAGCTCCATTTTTCAGGAGATCTCTATGCCCTCTTCTTGAAGGCTGGGGCACCAATCAAGCATGAGGTTCACAGATACAAATGAGAATAAAACGCCCATGCATAGACCATTTTTTAAAAAAGAAAATTCTAAATGTTAAATACAAATATCATAATTTCATTGTTCTTTACAGCTTAATAAAATTCCATTGTGCATAGGTACCCATTTTCATTATCCATTTGATAGTTATTGAACATCTAAGCCTTTCTATGTCAAAGCCACTGTGAATAGACTTGCTAGGAACTTATAGATGAGCATGTGTTTCTGTAGTAGTGGAG
>NC_022009.1:121489014-121490568 GCF_000317375.1 Microtus ochrogaster | reverse complement strand
TCTTAATCAATAGCAGAAATATGCATATACATATAACAAAATTGACCTTAAATCTCTATCAATAAAGCGAAATCTATACTAATACAAATTATTCAGGTCAAGCAGCTTCTTTATTAAATCAACCAATGACCTTCCTCCATCAGTGGAGCACTATTCAACCATAAATGAAATATCTATGAGAGAGAGAGAGAGAGAGAGAGAGAGAGAGAGAGAGAGAGAGAGATTTTCAAGGACCACCATGCAAGACAATATTTAAAAATTATAAAAGCTAGAAATCTAGGTGAATTTGTTTAACTGTGCCTTTTGGACATGACAGAAGAGCTGTGTCCATGAATTCACAACAGCTGTGGTTGCCTTTGCAAGAACTGCACACGATCAAGTCAGTAGACATCCGAGCATGACGGGTCTCATGACTTTATTCTGGGGGAGAAAAAGTCAGTTCTTCAAATGTGTAGCTCTTGGTTCGTCAACCAATCGATAGTGGATTGCCCCACCTCCGTGAGTAAATGGGAACCACAGTGGGTAATGACTCGGTGGGTAATTAAAAACAATGGAAAGGACACAAAGTCAGGAGCGGATAAGGTGGATCTGGGAAGAGTTCAGAGGAAGGAGTGGGCAGGGACAAGGATCAAAATAAACTGCCTGGACATTTCCAAAGAATGAATAATGATGTTAGATTAAATGTATTGTTAAAAAAAAGTTTCTGATAGTACTAAAAGATTTTTTTAAAAGTGTGTTAAATTAAGATTTTGGAAAATGCTTGCTTATTACAGCTATGGAAGGGTGAGACACACTGACCAATACCAGCTATGAGGAAACTGGAGGAGATTATGGAGCTTTTCTGAAGACTTCAGCAGGTGGACCATCTCACGTGAGGGTGAAGGAGACCAAACAAGGCTCAATCAATGTCCTAAAGAACATTTTGTTCTTCATCACCAAAACGATTTTTAAAATCTGACAGGAAAGAGTAGATATGAGCAGGTGTTAAGTTAGAAAATTTAAAAGGTGTATTGCAAACTAAAGAGATTTCATACAGGTAATGGGACACTAATGAATATTTTTGCAAAATATGCAAGAAACAACCCAGGAAGTGGTTAGTATCTAGTTGACCTCCAGCTATGATGCAGAATTCACAATGTTTCTGTACAAAGTTGTTATTGATAAAGCTTCAGAACCATCTGCCCCATGAACCTGGGACAGGTAAGCAATGTCAGCCTAATAACTAGACTGCTCTTGGCTAATCACCAGTATGCTATATTCCTCATCTATAAAGTTGTGTCTTTTGTAGAAACCAAGGGTTCAGGAAACTCATTGTCAAAGTGGCCTCAGTTTCCAAGCACTCGGTGCATGGAGAACAGAAAAGCAATGTAGAGGGAAGGAAAATGATGGCAGAACCTGATTTACACTTCAGAGGTTCACTCCAAATACAACTCAAGGAGGAGAAAAGATAGCAAATATTGAGCATGTTTGGGAGACAAGTAAGGAAACATGCATAGGAAAATAGTTAAACCAAGTGGTAGGGTTGGAAATATGTTTTTTATTTTTTTTATTTTT
>NC_022009.1:121475255-121488914 GCF_000317375.1 Microtus ochrogaster | reverse complement strand
GCGAGATATGTTTTTTAAATTCAAGACTTGGCTATTTAAAATATAAAATAAGCCAGTTTAAGGATTAATTGCTCTTTCTATTATGATCACATTGTATATATAACTCTGATACTTTTGGTATATTTGTCTCTAATTTATCTTGTTTTTCAATAAAGTATCACTATAGGGAACATTTTGGAGAAAATAAATACCATAAATTATCATAGAACACAAATAATTTCTTTTGTATTTTCATTGCTTGTATGTTATATTATAATTAAAAACCAAATCATAAAGCAGCCCACACAATTAAAGATTTTATTAGCTCTGTGGAGTATAAATACTTGAATTTTACTCTAAAAAAAAAGGAAGCAAAATCTATTTACCACTTTGGATTTAGATTATGTGACTATTGCCTAATAAAAACAGAGAATTGCATCATTATGCCTCTATGTTGCCAATAATATGCACATTGGCCCCTAAAGTTTGTCTTTATGGAGTCAAGCAATGAAAAGAGTATAGCTGCATGGTAATTTTGTTATATCATCCAATATACCTTTAACATCTTTTTATGTTTGAAAAATTCATATAAGTGGCAGAATTAGCACTTTAAATAAGTATAGGTTACATCCAAGTATATTTAAAAGCTTATATCTTCTTCTAAGCCAGAACTTTTATTATCAACATTAATGATATGACGTATGTTTTATTATATATGGTAGCGTTAAGATTCAGAACAGAAAGGTTGAACATGAAAACCCTCTTAAGTTTGGAAGACTGAAATCACCTTTCACAGCACAGACTGCCCAATCTTCCCCTTTCTCTTCTGTCTGTTTTATTCCACTTTCACCATTTTCTACTGATAGTTGAGAAATGGAGTCATTATTGATATCCCTATGCTCTGACAGATATACCCAAGGGTGGGGAAACCAGCAGAGGTATCCTCCAATTGATACCTCGCATATTCAGAGAAAATGGCAATCAGCACAGCCTCATTTATTCACTCAAGTCATTTCAATAAACACGAAGTCCTTTGAGCCTTGGAAGAGGGGGCAGGGAAAGAATGAATTTAGCAAGATGGGAGAACTTCAGCAGCAAAAATCAGCATGCTCGATTTCACATTGTCTAGGAACATAGAAATGTCATAAAACACAGTGATATGTTCTCACCCCTTCACCATTATTCCAGTGGAAAAGAGTAGAGATATGTCAGTGTGGAAATGAAAGGCTGACAGTATGAGTGAAAAGATCGCCAGAGGCAGGATCTATAGATATGTGGGCTAGATATTGAGGGAATGGGGCAGTGACTTAGCATGGCAAAGCTCGCCTCTCACCATTATGATGCAGAGAGTTCAGTTCAGGCTCCCCTCGGTGCTTCCTCTATGTGAACCTATGCTGAAGACTTTGTTTACTGACATAGCATAAGATGGAAAGAAGAGACAGTCTCTAAATCCAGCTGACATATCAGATTTCCATTTAGATCCATTTTCCAGAGAAGCATATCAATCCCAAGGAACCTCTGAAGAGGTTACTGAAAAGAATGAAAATTCTCTGTGTTCTCATGAAAAAGAAAACTAACACGAATTTGGTAAATGCAAACCAGAACCAGTCATGTGACTGGAGAAAATCAGATGCTTAGCAGTGAGATATACAATGCAAATGGTGGAAGAGAATGGGCGATTATTAATGCCTCTATTAGTGTCTGTCAGCTCCTCTCCCCATCCTAAGATGAAGCTTGTCACATTGCAGGCTGTGTGGTGTTCAGTATAAAGGGATACAGCTTAGGCCAGGGGACGAGCCTCATTTTCAACAAGGACAAGGAAATTATTGAGAACTTAAATCAGTTGTGGAGAGCTGAAACAGAAGAGGCTTTATAAAGTCCTTTATTGAAGATTTATTTTAATTTTTAAATTATATTATGTACATGGGAGTGCAGGTGCCTAAGGGTGCTAGAGAACAGACTCTTGTCTCTGCAAGAGCGGTACACATTCTTAAGTGCTGAGCCATTTCTCGAGTCTTGAATGAAAAGAAATCAGATGAAAATTATTAAAATAAGAGTGGCATATGAAATAGAGACTTGGTATTGAGTTAAAGGACTGAATCTTGTGACTAAAACTCGATGCAAGACTCAAAATGTTGATTTATCAGCTTGTCTATTTTTAAACACATGGAAAAATGACACAAAAAACATTTTCATAACAAGACTGTTGCATTGCTAGGATTGTCCAGGACTGGAATGTGACCCCAGAATGGTGAGGATCTCCCAATACTTTGAGACAAGAGGCCTTCTATATTTTTCAGTGCTGTGACATTCAACACTATGGCCCAGCTACTTTCTTTCATTCTGCCTCTGGATTTTCTTTATGCTAAAGGTTAGAAGTCCCATAGAAACAATAATTCCTTTGGTAATTACAAAAAACAATAATTCCAAAGGTAATTACAAAAAGAGGTAAAAACAAAGTGGTCCCCAGTACAGTAATGGCAAGCTTAGAAAGAAGTCCCCACTTACTTATTCCACTGATAAGAGCACATGGAACACTTTACTATAGCAGGGTAGGGAAGGGTCACTCAGATATGAAATAACTGCTCCAAAGCTTTTGAGAGCTTCACAGAGGGCAGAGGACTTACATCTAGAATATACTAATAATTCAAAAAAAATTTAAAGTCAAATAATCCATTTAAAACTAAGGTACAAATCTAAACAATGATGAATTCTCAACAGAGGACTCACAAGTGGCAGAGAATCGTTTTTAAAAAATGTTCAACATCCTTAGCCACCAGGGAAATGAGAATCAAAATGTTACTAAGAGTCCATCTTATACCTGTCAGAGTGGCTAAGATCAAGAACACAAGTGACAGCTCATGCTGGAGAGGATGTGGAGTAAAGGGAACACTCCTCCACTGCTGGTAGGAGTACAAAATTGTACAGTCATTTTGGAAACCAATATGATGGTTTCTTGGACACTCAATATACCTCAAGACCTAGTTATACCAATCCTGGACACATACCCAAAGGACATTCTGTCAGAGCCACAAGGCCACTTAACTCAACTATGACTATACCAGCTTTATTTGTCATAGTCAGAAACTGGAAACAAAATAGATGTCCCTCAACTGAAGAATGGATAACAAAAATGTAGTACATTTACATGAAGGAGTATTGCTCAGTGGTTAAAAATAATGACATAAGGAAATCTGCAGATGAAAGAAACTAGAAAAGATCATTCTGAGTGAGCTAACTAGACTCCAAAAGACAAACAGGTTAGGTGCTCACTTATAAGGGGATATTAGCTATAAAGTAAAGGGAAATTATGCTACAGTCCATAGAAACAGAGAAGCTAAGTATCAAGTAGGGCTCAAGTATAGTGGGGGACATGAATCTCATCGTAAAGGAAAAAACATTGCACATCACGGAAACAAACTATCTAAAGGTAGGCTTTGAAACTCAGAAGAGAGGTCCCAACAACAAAACAGCTAATGGACACTTGAAAAATATTCAACATGAGCCATCGTAGAAATTAAAGCTACTTTAAGATTTAAAGTGGCTCTTATCAAGCTATCAAGTGACAGCAACAGGTGCTGGCAAGGGAAAGGGGGGCTCTTTCTCACTGTTGTGGGAGTATAGAACGGTGAGGTCACTCTGCATATGATCCAGCTGTAAGGCTCATGAGCGTGTATCCAAACACATGTCACTATAAAGTACCACTCTTACCTCTGCTGGTATCATTTCGTTATGAAATCCAATTCGATGTAATACGGTGTTTCTTGTTAACAAACAGCTTCCATGTACCTTAAAAAGCACATGGTTTATTAAAAAAAAAAAAATCTTTCAAGCACTGCAGAAAGAATCAAAGGCCTGGGGCATGCTAGATAAAGCTTTCTTTTATTTGTAATTTAACCACTCTTAATTGGAATCCTTAGGCATTTGTCCATATAAATTGATCTGATTGGATTCAAACCTGAAGCCCTGCTGGGTGTTTTGGCTTCATCCTGTGTGCCATGGTATCTGCTCTCTTCTCCTTTTATGATTCTCTCGGTTATTATCTGTAATACCACTTTATTCTCTATATTGCTTTTGTTTTATTATTTACAGTTTTTAGTAATTTTGATGCTTTTCAAACAAAAATCTGAGCACAGCAACGCTTTCATCTTTACTTTGTGATCCTCATTAACAAACTCTGGTTTTCTCCTCTGGACTTGCCTTGATGTTAATCGTATGCTTCATTTTCCCCAGAGGTCTCAAAATACAGCTTATTGCTTTTGTATTAGACAGGGAGAGATTTCTTAGGGAAATAAAGATAAAAATAAGAAAAAACATTTCATTTTGCCAACTGTGAATCTCTTTGATGATTGTGTAACACTTCTGCATGGAGAATTTCTTCGGAATCTCTTATAGAATATAGCTACTAATAATCAATTTTCAGTTTTATCCAAAGGAACCTTTATTTCACCTTATTTTCTGCCTGCTATAAAATTATCTGTGATTGGCACTTTCTTTTGGTTATTTTTGAAGCTGTCTTACATGTTACTATTTTTATCCTTAGTTATCAGTGGCTTCGGTATGATTAACCAAGATATTCTTATTTATTTTCAATTGCAAATGTCTTTTAAAACTATCCTGTGGTGGCCGGGCGGTGGTGGCACACGCCTTTAAACCCAGCACTTGGGAGGCAGAGGCAAGCGGATCTCTGTGAGTTCGAGACCAGCCTGGTCTAAAAGAGCTAGTTCCAGGACAGGCTCCAAAACCACAGAGAAACCCTGTCTCAAAAAAACAAAAAAAAAAAAAAAAAAAAAAAAAAAAACTATCCTGTAGGTTTTGGATAAATAGGTTGATATATTTTATTATTTTGGGAAAACTAACTATTGATATCTCTTTCCACATTTCTTCTCTATACTGTTTCTAGGATGAAATAGTTACTTCTATGACAGACTGCTTCTCATGTCCCCATATTTGTGGAAGGTGGGTACTTGTTATAGCACCATCTATTCTCTGTATGATTCAGATTAGATCATTTTCACTTTCCTATCTTCAAGTTGAATCATGTTTCCCCTGCTGAGCTCAACAAAAGACCTACTTATCACTGGATTCTATTTCTGCTATGTCTTTTTGACACTTTCTACTTAAATTTCCCCTCATCGTTGCTGCAAGCTATCCATTTTCTAGTAGACTCTTGGACATATTTTCTTATAACTTCAATATATTAGTCATCTCTGAGTTGGTGTTGTTGATTGTCCCTTTACAATAGATTTTTCTTTCTCTTGTTGATTGAATACTAAATATAATAGTTATGACAATATATACGCATACATATATGCACATGTATATAGAGAGACTCTGTGTGTGTGTGTGTGTGTGTGTGTGTGTGAGAGAGAGAGAGAGAGAGAGAGAGAGAGAGAGAGAGAGAGAGAGAGAGAGAAGCGGGCTTAGAAAGGGGCAAAGGGGCAAAGGAGCTCTGGTCTTCTGTGCTGTTGGTGACTTGAGTCAATCAATATCATCAAAGCATGGTCTAGATTAGGGGTTTGATGTTAATATCAGTGCTAGGTTTCCTCATGTTAAAGGTTGAACCTGTGATGCTGGAGTTTGCTCTTTGTGGACCTGATACACTATGAGTGTTCAGCCATCCCACAAGCCTGTGTACAGGTTGCTTGGAAATACCTTGAATTCCTTCCTATTGTAGGCTTCTCTGAGTTTTTATTTTAATTGAAGTGGAAGATGTTTGCCTTTGCCAGTACAGCACCTGTCTTAGGTAAACCCTGTGAGCCTGGGCTTTATTAATGAGATTTTTCTCAGAGTACCTGTCCCTTCTTTTGACAGCCAGACTCTGACATGTCATGTGAGAGGAAAACCTTGGCTCTGAGACATTTAATGTTCTCGGTACAAGGTCCTACTACTCTGTGCTCACGCTGTCCTTCTCCCACGGGTGCAGGGTATTGCACCTGTGTTTCCAAGTAGATCTTTACCTTCACCTACAGGGTAGAGGATTGATGTTGTCATGGGTAGCCTGAGGCTTCACCTGTGGCTGGGATCTCCTGATATTTGTGTGGTGAATTGCAATGACTCAGGGCCCTGTAGAAAGAAAGGCATTTCTTGTTTCTGAAGCAACCTTTTCCCAGGGTCATGGAGAATTGAATCACAAACTCTCTTAATGGATAAGAATTTGATCCTCAAAGGTCACCTATTCATACACAGAAAATTATAACACTGTACAAACCCATTTCCCTGAGTAATGTTGGATCAATTTTAGAACATGTCTCAGTGTGAAAATCAAACCCACTTTCTATAATAGTGAGTGAATCCCCAGGGAAAATGACTGTGACATTTCTTCCTTTGTTTCAATGCAATAAGAAGGCAGAGCCAGTGTCGGCCTCTGCCAACAATCCAAGCTAGGGGAGTCATCTGTGCGATGGTCCAGGAGCAGTAATACACACACACACACACACACACACACACACACACACACGCATGTACAAACACATACACGTGTGTCACGCTTACAACTATACTGCTCTATTAAAGTCAAACAATGTAATAAACTTTAAGATACTGGTATACAAGTATAGGTCAGGAAAACACACCCTCCAATGACATGAATTTAGAGTCACATATTTTATTTTAATAAAAAAAAGAGAAGATTGGCAAGAAGAGTTTTCCAATACAGCTTTTTTTTTTTAAAAAAAAAAATCCTACCCTAGATAGAACTACTACATGTCTGCCAAGGTCAAAATAAATATATTTATACCTACTACTTATACAGGAAAACAGTATTTGAAGAAAACACCATACTATAGTGAAAAAATGAGTTCTATAAAGTCTATATTTCTCCAAAATTGCATTGAATTTGACACATATGTGTTGTACCCAATTCTTGCAATCACTGTTTTTATTTCCTCATATTGACACGTGTAAGCATCAAACCGCCTCCCTGAGCTCACACCTTGAATCACAAATTAAAAGTAAGGAAACTCTGTCAGGTGGCAACTCCCAGGGCACGGGCCCAAGTGAAGATACTTTCAAACCTGGTGTCAAGATCTCATAAAATGTGTTTCTTAGGAGACAGGAAGGAAAAGCTAAGTGCATTTTAGATTTGGAAAATGTGTGCTTTAGGCGAGAGGAAAGGAGAAAAGTACATTGCAGGTCGGAAACATTATGTGGGTGTTAACTCCAGACAGCACTTAAGGAAGAACTAATTTTGAGAGATTCTTCAAAACATAATAATATACCTCAATATGAAGTTTTAGGGAGGAAAACTATAATACAAAATTTATTTGTTTGGACCATAGAGAATTTCAAATATGCAGATATGGTACATCAGAACTTTATACTTCATAGTGTTTTTCAATATTTGCTTCAATTTCTCTTTTTTTTATTTTTAAGGAAATGTATTTGATAGGCATGGCGGTGTATGCCTACAACCCAAGGGTTTCACTTTCAAGGTCAGCTGGGCTGTATAGACAGATCAAGGCCAGCCTGATTGCAAAGTAGACTTTGCCTCAAGGATAAAAGGGAAAGAAAAAAAAACTCATGTACAGTCAATGAATGCAGCCAAACTTCCAAAATCTAAATAAATATGCCTGAATTTATCATTTACAATGTGTAAGCCAATTTCATGTTCTTGTAGGTAAGTAAGTATAATGGACACATTCAGATGTTTCCAGGAATGAATGACCACGTCCATTTTTCTACCTTTTTCTTAATTAATTAAAGAAATCTCATTCTAGTCTTAAATTTTAAGATGTATCATAACAGTATTTTAGGTGATTTCCTGCCATTTCATACTAGGGGCCTTTTTGACATTTTTATTAATTTTATTTACTCTTTGAGATTTGACTTTTGTTTTTTGTAACAGTTATAAATGAGCTCATTTCATGATTTATTTGTCAACAAGGTTAATTTGGGTATATAAAAAGCATCTTGCCTTCTGAGAATTATTTCTTTTCTTTTCTTAAGAGTATAGTATAATTATATAATTTCCCCTCACTCTTTCCACTCAACAAACCCTCCAGTAAAGCCCTCCTTGCTTACTTCTATGTATTGAATTTTAGCCCAATTTTTTATTGAGTTTGGTAGTTCTAATAAGCATTGGGTGGGGTTTTCAGTTTCTATAAATAAAGAAATATGCTATCTGCAAAATATTATGTTTCTTTCATTCTCTTTTGTTCATTTTGGCTTTGGTACTTGATACTTCTTTTCTTGCCTGTTGGTTGCACCCAAACTTCAAATACTCTGTTATGATGAGCACAGCAAGAGGTGGCAGGCTCGTCTTGTTATTGAGCTTAGAGGAAATACTTTCAGCTTCTCCCCATTCCTTCTCATTTTACCTATGGGTTGGTAATGCACAGATTTATTAGACTACAGTAGACTCCTTCTGGGTTTAGAGGTTCAGAGTTTATCACGAAGAGCTGTTGATTACACTGCATAGATCTTCCATACCCATGTCTTACCGTTCAGGTGGCTCTGTCTTTAATGAAGTGTGGAATCTCAAAGTCTAGTTGGTTTTTAAAGTCTACTTTTTGTACCTGTTGGCATATTTACAGCTGTAGAATTAGTTTCTTTAATGCCTATAATATAGATCTTCACAAATGTTTTCTTACTATGGAGAATTTTTTTATTTGAAAAATATCCCAATTTATAATATGCAATGCTGATGTGGGAGTCCCTCTGTATGTTGCTTGTATTGGTTAATGAATAAAGAAACTGCCTTGGCCTAATAGGGCAGAACTTAGGTAGGTGGAGAAGACAGAACTGGATGCTGGGAGGAAGAAAGCAGGGTCAGAGAGATGCCATGGATCCGCCAGAGACTGACGCTGGGAATTTTACCCAGTAAGCCACTGCCATGTGACGATACACATTTTAATAGAATTTAATTTAAACTAATATGTAAGAGTTAACCAATAAGAAGTTAGAGCTAATGGGTCAAGCAGTAATTTAATTAATACAGTTTCTGTGTGTATTTCAGGTGCAAGCTAGCTAGGTGGCTGGGACAAACAAGCAGACCCCTCCTTACAACACAATGCTTTTGGTTTCAAATGTACCTGTTTCGTACAAGGATCAGGTGCTTATGTTTTGTCATGACTCATCTTTAGATTCCTGAATAGTGCTGTCTGAGCTCTCTGTTTTACATGCAGTATATAAACAATCCTTTCTTTCTTGCACAAATGAAAACATTTTCTTCCTAAAGCAGACAAGTGGCTGACTTAGAGGTTTTACATAACTTTTAAGCATGTTTGTTTCATATCCCCATTGAATGACCCCCAAATGTACTTATTGTCTTTAGTTCTTCCAGAGCATTTTAGTTTTAGGGGCCAGAGAGATGGCTCCTCAAGGAAAGGCACTTGCCAGTAGGTGTGATGATGGGAGTCTGATCCTTGGGGCTCAAGTGGTGGAAGAAGGGAACAAGTCCCTGTTAGTGTTGGCTTCGGACTTCCACATATGCCTCGCGGCACTCATGTCCTGTCCATGTACATGCATGTGTGTGTTCACATACACACAACACACACACAACTAAAATATTGATAGACATTTTGAAAATATATTAAAAATGTAAGAAAGATCATTTATTGTTTCTCCTATTCTGTTACCCAATTTTTACATATTATTTGTTAACTCATGTGAAGTGGATCTCAAATATTTTTCCTATCAGGGTGCAGGAATTTCCCCATACCATTTATTAAAGTAATTTCTCCCTTCCCAAATGCTGTTGTTCTTTCTTTATGATGCCATTCGATTTGTTATGAGACAGTTGAGGTCCTTCACACTTGAGAACACGATTTGGATCTGATCAAGTCTCTCCTGTTCCGCTCTGCTCCACAGCAGG
Organism: Microtus ochrogaster; assembly: GCF_000317375.1. NCBI lineage: Eukaryota > Metazoa > Chordata > Mammalia > Rodentia > Cricetidae > Microtus > Microtus ochrogaster. The sequence continues at coordinate 121,479,121 of NC_022009.1, read as the reverse complement.
CTGCACTAGTTTACAGCATCCTCGCATCCCGAAGGTGACAGTTTTACACTTGAGCTTTTGACAGACTGCTACTTTTATGTTGTAATTTTATTTTCTCAACAGTTAAAACTGTTGACACAAGGAAAAATTTCATATTCTTCCTATCGCTGATTTGCTGCAACTAGTCATCTTATAATGGGCTGTCTGTTCTTGCAGAGGATGATCTCAGAACATCTTGAGCTAAGCTAAAACAAGTTTCCTGATTTAAAATTTCCATAGATCCTAGACAAAACCAGTGTACCAAAGAACTTATTCTTGGAAACAGGACTGTGGGGCAGCTTCACTTATAAATACATTAAATCCAAAATAAAATATTAGCAAATGGAATCCATGTGTGTTATTAAAGACTAATATTCCATGACCAAATTGGGTTTAGTTTATCATGCAAGGGTGATTTCATATTAGGAAATCTATTTATGTAAATCATTATGCCAAGTTAAAGAGAAGAAAATGTACGACTGCCTCAATGGAATACAAACTGTCTTGTTTAAAAATTCAACAACCAAACATCAATATTTTATATAAATAGCCTATATAATATACTCATTATATATGAATTATATCACACATATAATGTGTTATATATAGTGTATATGTATGCAAGTGTACATGCATATGCATGTATACATATGCATTATTTTCCTCCAAAAACACTGTTATCTCACTATATTATAATATATAGTATTCATGATATAAAATAAAAATGTACTTACTGTTAAAATACTAAGAGGCACACGAGTACCTGGGAAAATATAAACTAATGTGTGAGCATGATAATAAAATGCACTGGGAACACAGGTGCAATATATAATTTATAAATAATACCCTTCACTCTGTAGTAGGTCCAGGCAATCAGACAATAAACAAATAAATCAACAGTGCAAATGTTGCAGACTATTAATACACATTCATATTAAGATTAACGTGCATAAATAGCAATGCTGTATGTCAGTATATATTCACTGAAAAATATACAGGAGAAACTTAAAATGAAAGAATACTTTAACTCCTTGAAGTGTCAATTAAAATTATTCAGATATCAGAATGGTTTCAGAAAGTAGACAGCAGGACTAATGACTATAACAAAGAGATACTTTCAACTGGTGTTGGAAAGAGAAATTGAAGACTTCCCAAGACAAGATGGCGGCTTAGATAAACTGCTTGTGTGTGACCAGTGAAGGGTAAAATTGGGATTTAACAAAAAAAAAAAAAAAAAAAAAAAGACTCTAACTCTGTCAGATAGAGAGTGGGAGAAAAGATATGAAGCAAAGTAGGAACTACAAATACTCCCTGGAGAAGGATCCAGGGGCAGATGCATTGTGCTGCTCCTAAGCCTTAGGATTAAGTGTCAGCTGCCGCTGATGTTAAGTCCCCTTCTGGCCATAGGTGCTAGAAAAACATCAAACAAGTGTGAACTGACCTAAATGTAGAGATGTGACCAGGGCTGGATATAGCTGGGGCTGCTCTGGATGTGGAAACGGAGGCACAAGTTTGACACAAGACCTAAGACTAATATTCTCTGCTAGTAAGTACCCTGAAGTAAACAGTCCAAAGGGGACAACCTGTCACCGCCTAGGAAATACAGGAAGTGTGCTGGGGAGTTGGGTCCACAATTGGCAAGAATCCTCAACTGGAAAAAAGCAAATACAAAGAAGCATAAATAAACAAACACAAAGCAAAATAAGTAAAAAGGGATAAAGGGGTAAAATGCAGCAACCCGGATGTCACACAGACGTGCATAAGTAGGCGTGTCTTTCACAGTCCTTTAAAGCCTTTGCCACAAAGGCCTTACATTGAAAGCATCACCAACACGCCAGGGAGGATGTAATAATAATTGACAGGGCATTGTTATGCTGCGGAATTCCTGCACAAGCAGTCTCACACTCCCTCTGGGCAGGGAGAACCTCCAATAGCAGCTTGTGTGGATTTCTGAGGCTAACAATGCTCCCTCTGTGTGCATTTGTGGCTACAAAAGACTATTTGGGTGAAGGGAGAAGGTGCACTCATTGCAGATAGGAAGAAATGCTGACCAAAGGTGTATCTTCTATTTCATTTTCTTTATTAACTTATGTTCTTTATTTTTATTGTGTATTTTCACTTCTATGCTTCATTGCTTTGACTCACCAAAGCAGGGCTTAATAACTGCTCTTTCTTCTTCTGCATCTAGTCTATAGTGATTTCCCAAAAATCACACTCCTGCATTTTCTTCTCATCTGACACCAAATAGGTATTTCTACCTCAGTGTGACAAGGGAGAACAGCTAAACCAAAGTCATCAACTAGAATTATTACTAGCCTTAGGTTACATAATTTGGGGCTCATTTGTTTTGGAGCCAGGGGTAGCTGATAGTTTGAATGGTTTAGTGGGTATTTGTTTCTCTAGTACTTAAAGGCATTTTAGCATATTTCAGGGGCTCCATATTTATTCTTCATATTAAGGAGTATAAATATGATTCTAATAACATACTCATTTCCAGAATTGGGGGGAGGGCAAAATCTTAAAAGTAGTGAAAAAGTATCTTTGAAATTTTTCCTTAAGAAAAATGAGATTCAATATTTAAAACGAGCATTGGCCCTCCTTTTCATGATGATTGACTCTGATCTTGAACTTCCTCTTTTGTAAAGTGGAGAAGTACCAAAAATGTAAACTCCCCTCCAGTTCCATATGTGTAAGTATGTCTTTTCAGATGCTCTAAGGTCTCTACAAAACATCAAAGGTTTTACCCGTATTATAAAATTTTGTGGAAAATTTATTAAAATGTATGTTTTTTCTTCATTTAAGAAGGAGATATCGGGCCAGCTAGATGGCTCAGAGGGTAAAGGTACTTGCCACAGAAGCCTACAACCTGAGTTCAAGGCCTGGAGCCCCCCTAAAGGTGGAGTAGGGAACTAGAATAAGGTAAAAAACACAATCTTACATTACTGATTTGCTGATTTCCTTAAAGCACTTTGGACTGTTTGCTGAGCAGGACTTCACTTGCCACCTGGGGCAGAATGACCTGAAGAAATAGCTAAAACAACTTAACAACCTGCTGGCACCATGTGCATCCTTACAAAAATCTCACTTCTCGCTACCTCCTGATTTTAGATTATAAAATGAGAATACAAACTGGACTCATAACCAAAGCCTTCCAAGAACTCTTCTGGGTTTTTCCCACTGCTGACATCTCCTTTCTTCCTGTCAGAAGCCATGCCAGAAAGATTCCCAGAATAGAAGAAATGAATGCCACAAAATTGTCCTCTACCTTACATGCGCCCACACCCCCTCACACACATAATAATAAATGTTTTAAAATGTAAAATGACATGATTGACATCGTGGGATCGCTATTAAATGATTTCTGTGTGCATTTGATAACTTTCTCAAGTATGGAACTCGCTTTTTTGTTTGTTTTTTGTTTTGTTTTTTTGTAACAGATTGTTGAAAGTTATAAGTCTTGGTCTATATTATATTCTCCTAAACTGCTATAATATGCAAATTACTGTATTTCCATTCTTAAATACCATGTTATTACTAGTAACTTTAAAATGTTTTCTGTCCCTTGCCTAAGACTTGCTTTTAATTATAAAGTTGATTTAATTTCTTATGAAAAAGAATTCCCATACAATGTAACTGACTTTTTTCTCCTTTATTTCCTCCCTGATCTTTATATTTAGAAAATATTGAGAGACAAAGTGAAACATACAGAATTTATGCTCTAAATAGAAGGTAGATATGCACAAGTCTAAAGCCTGGAGGGTTCTTTCTATAAAAGTTAACTGTATTATTTCTATGAATTTATATATTATAACTATATTATGAATATTCAAAAATATATTTAGTCATGT